>NC_091576.1:6594564-6597064 GCF_042767895.1 Penaeus vannamei
TACATGGTAATTAATCAGTGTTGATAAAGCCAAGATTATATAATTCCTTCTGTTTTATTTGTTTGTTTTCTTCATTGTATAATTCCTAATTTGGCTTTTTAAATCAAATCTCAAATTAAAAAAAAAAAACACGTAAATCACCAAGCTAAATTCCCCACTCACCACCAAGCCACACGGCCGGATCCGCGAGGAGCAATATCCGAATTTCCTTCCCAAGCCTCGAAATAGAACAGCCACCTGGCACAGACTGTCTAATTTTGCGAGAGTTTGTTAGCCCAGATATGTGTGTGAGTAACTCCATCCTGTGGCACTCCTAGTTATTAGCGACGAGGCTTCTTGTTGGTCTGTGAATGCTGGACCTTACGTAGTGCCTGCGGTGCTGCCACCACGTGCTCAAGTTTGACCTTGCCTGGCCTCGATCGTGTTGTCAGCCGCCGGAGAGGGGAGAGGGAGGGGGGGCAGTGCCAACACGTGTCCAGGGGGGGAGGTGTCAGGGCCTCGGTGGCTCACCTGCGCGCGAGGACGGCCGAGTGCAACACTGGGCCTGCTCTTGCGCCGCAGAGTGGTCTCTTTTGCAAATTTCGACAATGTAGAAAGGAGAGTCTTTTCTCTTTGTTTAAGGTCCTTTTTCCACTGTCGTGTTGACTGACCGGTCCAGACACGGCTGTGGATAATGCGATACGTACAGAGAGAGAGAGAAAAAAAAAATTGGCGAAATAAAAAATAATAATAAATACAAGATTCTTCTCACTAAAACCGAGGAAAACGATGACACTCTTCCTGGCACTGTTAGACTGCCCTTCTTCGCGGAGCAAATAAGGCTCGTTTTCCCCCAATTGTAGAAGGGGATTTCGACCTTATCAGAGTCCCCAGCATGAGGCACAACCACTGGCCAAGCTGTATTAGTGCAGAAACTACAATCGTTTGGTTTTTTAGCATCCTCACGTTCACTTTATGATAGTTATTACTAGGACAGCTGTAACACTCTTTAAGTTGCCTCGTGAATAGAATGTTTCTCTTCAAAAAAAAAAAAAAAAAAAAAAAAAAAAGTAACAAGAAAGAGAAAAAAAAATAGTTAGAAAATGGCGATTATTTTCTTCACCATCTTGTTGCCATTTCGCCTGTTTCCTTATTTTAGCTCTTATTTCTCCTGATTATGGTGTTCACATTTGATTGATTTTTCACTTTTTTGTCCTCACAATGTTGTTTCTTCTTCTTCTTCTTCTTTTATTCTGTCCAGCTTTTCGGTTGACGCTTCGATAATGCTGAGTCATTATCGGCATAGAAATATTAGAAATATTTATTAGTTGGCAACTTCACTAACAACTTTCACTTTTTCCATTGTATACAGCTCTCGTGTTTGTTTGTTTGTTTGTTTTTCCTCCTCTACTATATACTTTCTTAGTGTTTGTCGTGGTGTATGTCACATGAATAAAAAAAAAAAAATGATAATAATTAAAAGTATCTATACAAGATGTTGACTCCATGTTTGAAACCCTTAAGTACTCGAGCAGAGACAGAAATTAATTACTGTAATATTATAAATTAAATTATAATCAATTAAGGGTTTCAAGTAAAGGAGGTTGTGTCTAAATCCCACAACTTGAGTCTCGCTGAAGTTTTATTTTGTTAGCTATATAATTACAAACAACTCCTTAGCTATATAATGTTTAACTATTAATATTAAACAAAATTCTATTTAATGCATCCATTGTTCCCTCCAAAAAGATATTAATAATGTCAGTCTAATAACTCATACATTTACTTACTTTTAGAGGTAATAGATAATTAAACAATTTTCCTTACCAAAACGAGTAATATAAGTAAAAAAATAATAATTTGACTTAATCGAGTGACTTAAACTTACCTGCAAAAATGATCAAGCTGAGTATTAGGGCAAACTCTATTGGACTTAAGCGAGGTCAAGTTGTGTCAGTCCATTTCAACACGTGTTTTTTTTTTTTTCTTCTTCTTCTGGTCCTCGGAGGTCAGCTCGGGTCAGGCACAGAAATTCCTTGGCATAAGCGATGATTAGAATTACAAGTGATAAAGCGAGAAAAAAGGTCATGTTCGGTTTCTGACAGGACCAAGAGATTATCTATCGCTCATTATCTATCGCTCATTATCTATCGCATTGGAAGAAGAAGTACAAGGAGAGATGAGGATTTGTTTTGTTAATTTCTTCTGTCGGAAAGGAAGAATAGCAGAGCCGATAATCTTTTTCCATTTCTCTATACCTGTATCTTATTTATATCTATATCTATTGCTTTCTCTCTCTTTTCTGTCTATCTATCTATCTATCTCTATCTCTATCTCTCTGTCTCTCTCTCTCTTTCTCTCGTTCTCTCTCTATCTTTCTACATATATATATATATATATATATATATATATATATATATATATATATATATATATATATATATATATATATATATATATGTTTATCTATCTATCTATCTATCTATCTATCTATCTATATATATATATATATATATATATA
>NC_091576.1:6599564-6602064 GCF_042767895.1 Penaeus vannamei
TTATTGGAGCGCAGAAAGGCAAGAAGGGAAAAGGGGGCAGAGGAAAAGCAGGTGGAGGGGGAGGAGGAGGAGGAGGGGGTGATGAGGTATACATTTCCTGATATATTGCAATCTATCGGCTTATGATATCCAAACAGCGTTATATGACCGTGTGCTGTTGGAGAGGCGTGGGCTTGGACATCCTGTAGAGAAACATGTCGAGATCACGAAAACTAATCCATTTGCTAATCCTAACATCACCCGAACCTTTAAACCATTTCTCTTAAATCTAAGAAGAACACATCAGACTCTTAACAGACTTCCTTAACCCTTTTCAGTTAAACAAAGTGACTAAAACCATGATGATAAAACCCACAGCGACAATAGCCCACGTCTATATCCATTTTCAAGCAGCTGGCAGTACAGTTATACTACACACTAGAGCCAGCTGCCTCAAGCCACGGGCAGACCAGCTGTCAGACACCACTAGTAGATCAGAGCGGCCTTCACTACCACCACCTACCACAAACCACTACCAACCATGCAACCACAGCCACACCAACAGCCTTGCTCGCTGTGGTTTTATACATAGCGGGTCATTAGTTATTAGAAGGATCTTCAGGCACTTATTGTGGTCAATTTAATTCTTGTGGATCATGAATAAGCCTTATAATTGGTATATGTGTTCGTAAATGCTGTTGGCTTGTTGGTAAAGTTCATGATAAGGTCTGAATGTGCCTAGAAGGTTTTTCACTTTAGGAGTGGGTTATGCACCAATGTTTTTCTTTGTGATATTTATTCATGTTTTCATTCGGCCATAAATATGGTGTCAAAGCAGTGCACTGACGGTGGTGATTTATTTATTTACAGATCTATTCATCTATTTTTTCATGTCTATATATACCACATTGTTTCATACTGTTCATTATCATCTATGCTATAAGGACAAGATCTGGAAAATGAAAAAAAAACAAGACGCAAGGCCTTGTCAAAGTTACGCTCGATCCGTGTCCCATATAGGAAGGGCCCCTCAGTGAGCATTATAGCATGCTACTGCGGTATGTTTACCTGTACAAACTCAATCATAATTTAGTGATCGGTCGAGGTCACTCCTGGCTTCCGTAGGGTCGATGTCGAACTGACACCCGGTTAGATGTTCGACCTTCTTGTTACAGAAGAGAATAATAATGATAATAATATATCTTTAAGTTGCCATTGACATAAAATATTCAGGAATAATATGATACGAAGATAGGAATAAGAGAATATGATTTTTTTTTTCCGTTCCTCTCGCCTTTATTCGTGAAATGTCAAGCACTGTAGCGAGGAGTAGGATTGGCGCTGATGCACATGGCGGTGTAAGCATGACAATTCTGCATGGCGACGTGTGCATGGCATGACTGTGTGTGCCCATTTGGTGTATTATTTATCCGGTGTCTCGAACCTACAAGTGACTTTGTACTAGTTTATATCTTCCTGACAAAATAGATATGGATATGTGATGTACTAAGCTACATTTTCTTCTATGGATATTGTGTAATTTTAAACGTTTTCTTGACAAAATGAATATGGTATATAATATAAGATGATATGGTACAATGTGATATACTTTATTGACAAAATGAATATGGCATGATATGATACGATATAGTTAATTGATAGATCTTGGTGATAGAGTGAATATATTATACCTTGATAGAACACGATATGGTACAGTGCTAGAGACTTTTTTCGTTCAATCTCGGTTCGTTTGTCTTTATCTAGTTTGACCGATAAAAAAAAAAAAAAAAAATATGGTGTTAGGAATAGCTAATAATGAAGTACAGGTTATCCTTAGGAGTATCTTGTGTGTTAAATAGGAGTTACGTAATCACACGAAACTTATAGGTGTTATCGAGCATAGGCTGAGAATGTTATATACCCAAACCCAATGTCGAGAAAGGTATTTTTCCCACGCGATGGCAATAGCATTTTAGCCTTTGTGGTGAGGAATTACTTTGCCCCGAAAAGCTAATTCTCCTTTCAAGAAATTAGAGCTCGGGAATGCGGCAAAAAAAATACTAATAGATGGTTTTTGTATGTCGCATATTTGACGCCGTTGTAAGCGTATATTCACAGGAAAGGGACACAAAAGTTACGGAAAGTATACCATGCACATATACCACGCTTTGCATATGTGCTTTGGCGATCTGTTTCTGTGTATATCGGATTAAGGCAATTGCGGAGAGATCCTTATAAAGCAATAACAATGATATTCTTGTAATATTTGTAATAATGAAATAGATTATAATGTTAACGATAACGGTAATGTTGATGATAATAGTAATGGAAATAATGATGATGATGATGATAATAATAATAAGGATAATATTGATGATGATAATAACAATAATAATGATGATAATGATAATGATAATGATAATGATAATGATAACGATGATGATGATATTGATGATAATAATAATGATGATGATAATGATAACAGTGATGATATTGATAATGATGATAATGATAACAATGA
>NC_091576.1:6604564-6614564 GCF_042767895.1 Penaeus vannamei
TTCAATTGACCTTACCCAGCACACCAAATTACCCCCATCTAAGGAGGGAAGGAAATTTCAGGATAAATGGGGATAAAAAGTAACCGTAGCTTCCCAAACAACAAACAAACGATAATTCTTTAGGGGAAGCTTTTAAAAACTGTGTAAGAGGGAGAGAGAGAGAGAAAAGAAATAGAATAATTAAGAATAAACCCATAGCCAAAGAATAGACTTTTTTAAAAAATCCAGGAAGAAATAGAATAAACCCTGAATGGAATCACCCAACCTTATCCCCCCCCCCGCAAAGTAGATAAGAAAAAATCCTGGATAAATAAGGCTAAATACGACTGCAAAGCAACGATTAAGACCCACAGGCAGGCAGAGGTTTGTTGAAGGTTGGAGAGGCAGGCAGACTGGGTCGGGCGTCGCAGCAGCTGAGGGAATCAATAGTGAGACTTATGACAGTCAACGGGATCCGACCAGTCTGCCCGTTTCTTGCTTACGTCCTGACTGTCTCTCCTTGCTCGCGGGAGGGAGTGAGTGGGCGGAAAGTAGGCAGCGGGGAGTGGGGGTGAGGGAATGGGGGAAGGAGTAGGGGGAGAGATTTTAAGGGAGAAGGGAGTGGGAGAGTGAGGAGGAGAGGAAAAGGTTTGGACGTTATGAAAGTTAGATGATGGAAGTCACATAGGCCTATAAAGAAATCGATATACGCGTCATTCTCGACCTTATGTAAAAGGAATTGTCGTCATGCGCGCTGGCTGCGGAGAAACTCTACGGTGTCGATCGCCGTGTTTCACAACCAATTGGGGAAACTTAGATATTCACGTGAATTTAAGAGCCGCTCCTGAGATTAAAACTACTGCAGTGAAGATGGAAGGCGACGGTTAAACCTCAGAACTCGCTTCGGCCGGAAAATTACGCCCAAATAAAGCACCCGCGTGAAACCAGATTTAAAGGTAAATTCTAAGTGTTGTCTTGAATTTAAACAGAAAAAAAAGACCTGGTAATGATTCGCTTAGTGACCCCTGTCCTCGCGGAGCCAAGAGCCGCAGCGGTGATTATGATGAGTATTGACAAAACTGAGTTAATGTCATCCTAGGTATTGACAGGCGTCCGGTCGGGGATATCCCTGTCCCCCACTCCGACACCCCCCCCCCCGCGTCCACGTCAGGGACCCCCCACCCCCACCCCCAACGCACGCTATCCCTACCCTGCATTTTTCCGTTCGTATGCCGGGCCATTGTCTCTTCGGAGGGCTCTTCCGCCTTCCCGCCGGATCATTCATATCCCTGGCAGGAACATGGCCGTTGTGACGCGTTTTCCTTCGGGAGCAGCCTGTATCCTGTCGATTTTTCAGATCAGGTCAATAAAGCAGTTGTTCTCAGAGTGTGTGGGTTGAGCAGTATCAAACAGTTCAGGTCAGTAGAGCGCCTCGCAGGTGGCCTAGGATTGCGCAGGAATCGATCAGGTCAGTTTGGCTCACTAGAGCGCCTCGCGGGTCACGTAGGATTTTTCTAGGACTCGCTCGGGTCAGTAAATCGGCGTTCGACTGGCTCATCTGAGTCGATAAAGCGCTTCGCAGGTCACAGGACTCGACCAGGGGTTCCTCCCCCTCATAGCGAGGACGCCCCCGTGAGGTTCCAATCCTAACTCGACGATATGCCTGCCATGGCGCACTCACCTCCCTACGGCCACACCCCGCGGCCACCACCCCCCTCCCCCTGCCGCCCCTGCTAGTGAACACGGCAGAGGAGGAGATGGAAGGAGACGGCAGGGGAAGGGAGAGAGGAGGAACCCGCGAGATCCTTCCCGAGGACGGCCAGGAGGAGGCGGAACTCCCAAACCCGTTGACTGCTTTACCATTCCTCGAGGACGTGTTTCAAAACATCAATAGTGAGATAACACTCAAGATGTCTCAAGGGCCCGAGGAACAACGTGGGCCGAGCCATCGCCACTTGGGGAGAGAGAGAGAGAGAGAGAGAGAGAGAGAGAGAGAGAGAGCGAGAGAGAGAGAGAGAGAGAGAGAGAGAGAGAGAGAGAGGGAGGGAGAGAGAGAGAGAGAGAGCGCGCCAGAGAGAGAGAGAGAGAGAGAAAGGTCAAGACCGAGAAAGCGAGATATATATAGAGAGAAAGAGAGAGAGAGAGAGAGACAGATCAGGGATCCCCATCCTGTTGCTCAAGTGTCAGCTAAGAATTCGAGGATGAGGGCGAACTAATTTCACCGCTCATTTCGTCCCTCTCCATATGTGGTCGAGCCTTACTTTTTTTTTAATATATTATAGAAACATACTAATTAGTTGTCGTAAAAAATGAGGTTTATCACTTTGTTGTCGTATGAATAACAGTTTCCATTCATTATCGTAAGAAATACCTATGATAATTCAGAATAGAGACAACGGCATAATACTCGATAAATCTATAATATTAACAATTAAGGGAGCAATAAGAAAAAAATACAAGCATATGCCATACATTAATAGTAGTATGATTAATAATATCAACATAATCATGTGATATTGTTTTTACTGCTATTCATGACAATGGTGATGATAGTAACTGTAATACAATTATATAAAAATACTAATAATGATGATGATGATAAGGACAATAACAACAGAATGAAAATTATAGTGTTAATAATAATGAATAATAATAACGGTGATAATGATAATGATAATGATGATAGTAACAACAATAATGATAACAATAATGGTAATGATAATAACAATAATGATAAAAATATTGATAATGATAAAAAAATAGCAATAATGATAATGATGACGATGATGATGATGATGATGGTGATAATAATAATAGTAGTAATAATGATAATAATGATAATAACAATAATAAATGTAATAATAATAGTAATAATAATAATAATATAGTAATAATAGTATCGAAAATAACAATGATATTGATAAAAATAATAAATGTAGATATAATAATAATAATAATGATAATAGTGATAGATATAAAGATGATAATAATAATAATAACAGCAATAACTAATAATAGTAGTAGTAGTAGTAGAAGCAGTAGTAGTAATAATAATGATGAGGATAATGACAATGATGATAATAATAATAACAATAATAATAATAATAATAATAACAATGATACTACTACTACTACTACTACTCATAATAATAATAATATAATAATAATAATAATAGCAACAATAATGATAATATTAAAATGATAATAATAATAATAATGATAATAATGATAATAATAATAATAATAATAATAATAATAATAATAATAATAATAATATCAAACGATAACAATATCAATGGCAATTTTAAAGAGCAATGATAAACAACACAGTCATTAAACAATTTATATATCATAATAACCCAACGATGATGGAAATGCACCCGTTATAGATAATAAAATATATAAAAGAGTTAAAAAATCAGAACATGTTACTTACAAGTTTGTGGGAGAGCACAAGAGCATGGATATCTGATCAACTTTGAAAAAAAGAAATAGAAGGAAAATCATTTTGCACAAATTTCACACAGGCTAACCTTTTTTTACCGGCCGAGAGGGGGTAGAGGGAGGGGGGAGGGTATAGGAGGGGGGCGTCCTGAGGTTAGTCTGTTCTCTGGTGTGGATAGGAATAATTTCCTAAATTATTTGGTATTCTGAAATCGTTTTTATATCGTGGCATCTTATTTATCAGTCTATTTTATATGTATAATGATGGTAATTATAAGAATAATGACAATAATGATAATAATACTAATAATCATAGAGTCCATTTATAATGAAAGAAGCTAAAACTAAAATATATCCCAAAAGTCGAACAAACCTACTGTGTTTATGTATATAATATACGTATCTTTAATTCGTGACGAGCCATGATTATTCCTATCCGGGATCCACTCACACGCTGCGAGTCCTACCAGTGTTCAGCATGTGTTCACCTCCACTTTCCTGGCGGAGGCTCAGCGCGGGTCGCCTTGGTCTCCGGTCCCCTGCGCTGCCAGCGAGCCATTCCGAGCATCGCCGCCTTGCCCGCGAGGCATTTCAGGCGCTCAGGACATCAGCGTGGCATCGGGGTTGGTGTGCGTGCGACGTGACGCGGTGACGGGACGTGAGTGATCTGTCGCGTTGCGTGGGTTTGCGTCCGTCACGTCGTCAATCCATCCCGCGCATTGTCTGAATTACTCAGCGGAGGCGATGATGCTTGGGGCTGACGGGCGCGCAGAGGACCTGGGACTGGGCGGCGCGCGGGAGCCGAGGCCGTCCATCACCCGGACCAATTTTGCGTGTACAAACACTAGGACCTTTGGTCTGGACGCCTGTCACGCCATGCTAGTCGGACCCGGTCCAGACGCACCTCGCGAGTGGTCTGACGGGCCATCGCGCCTTGGTAGGACTTGTTCTCTTCAGAATCACCTTTGCTACCATCTCTTTGTGTTATGGCCTTTTAGAGAGTTTGTTTTCTTCTTCATTATCAAAAAAAAAGTGTTCAGGAGAACTACCCAACAGAAAGGGGAGCTCGACCGGACACAAGTCATCCTGGGTGATTTATTCCCACGGGCGGGGGCGGTAAGTCTCCTCAGCTTTGGCCTCCGCGTCCCCTACGGGTGCAGGCTGTGGTAGTGTGTAGAAAAGACCATGTGGTGCTACCAGTCAGAACCACATGACGGACCTCTGCGATTATCGTCCGTAGGAGGGCGAAGGAGGGAGGCGGACGAGCCAGTGCCTCTCCTGCCTCCTTCCTTCCCTGTTTATTCTTCCTTAAAACTAGTCACACTCAAAGTGATTTAGTTGACATGGCGTGGATAGTAGAGCTCACTCGCCGCCGTCAAAGTGTCCTGTGAGTTGTAGGAGGTGACGGTGCGTGGAAATGACCTTAACTACCTGGTAAAAGTTAGCTAGTATGGTTAGTAGACCCGGAATGGTTAGCTGAGACTATTGGTTCCGGAATAGTTTGAAATAGCAAGGAACTTTTTTTGTGTACTGTGAGCCCGGAATAGAAAAGTTATTAGAACCAGGGCATTGTATCTAATTAGAAACCCGGGTTAGTCAAATAGATCTAGTCAATTAGTGAGAATTTTGAAAGTTAGATTTAAAAAAAGTTATACGATTGACTCAAATGCAGGTTCATGCTTGAAACTCCTGTAGATAATTAGCCATTTGAGTAGAAATATTGGGATGAAGAACTTAGTGATTCATCTTTAACATACATAGAGTAGAATGAAGGTAAAGATATCTTAATGCCTCTTGTCAAAGAATGTGAAAATAGAGTAGTTTTAATGTCTGTAAACATTATATATATATATATATATATATATATATATATATATATATATATATATATATATATATATATATATGTATGTATGTATATGTATGTATATATATGTATGTATGGATATATACTAATATGAGTACAATTCTAAGTATATAGGTTTTATGTGTAGGGATTACTTATTGCATATAGGATCTCCATGTAGAGAGAACTAAGTATACTGGCTTTATATGTAGGGATTATGTAGGTCACAGAAACCCAGCTGTGAAAGACATATTTTCGTTGTACATGACAACAGACCGGGAAGGTTGGACGCCAAGGTTACGACACATTAACAACGCCATACGATGCAGGCGATATTGATCCTTGCGTCCCTTATAAAGAAGGACCATACTCGATCTCCATCAATATGTGTGACGTCAGCTGAGCGGTATTGGAAGGGGCCGGTCGACATCTGTACCGGGAAGTGAAGTTAATAGCACCGGGAAGGAGCTATTTTGGACTGGGATTTCCGTTTTTTTTTTGTTTTTTTTTAAGAAGGGAGATGTTAGTCATGATCAAATAAACGCTATTTAAATGTAAAGATGAAAATAGAGATAAAGATAGAGGTATTTACCAGTTTTCAAGAGCGGGAGAGAGGAAATTAAATAATAGATAGATAGAGTACGCCGTAATCAGCAGAGGTGCTCAGCGAGGGGAGGGAGAAAAGGATAACGTAGCGGGGAAATACAAGAATGAGCAGGGCGGGAAAGCCGAGGCAGATGGTCAGCCAAGTTGCGCCCGACAAGGAAATTACATTTCCTTAGCGGCCTGAGCGCCTCCACGGCGGGTTTTATATTTCCTGGTGCGATAACAGCGCCTCACTGCGGCCAGGGTAAGAACTGCCCTCAGACACATGCACGCACGTGCACACACACACGCACACGCACACACACACACACACACATACACACACACAGTCTTTCTCTATCTCTCTATCTATCTATCTCATTCTCTCTTTTTTTATCTTTCTGTCTGTCTGTCTCTCTCTCTCTCTCTCTCTCTCTCTCTCTCTCTCTCTCTCTCTCTCTCTCTCTCTCTCTCTCTCTCTCTCATTCTCTTTCTCCATCTATCTACCTATCTATCTATCTATCTCAAACACCGATATAAAAACTTAACAAACGAAAAAAAGACAAAAAAAAAAAACAAACGTCGAGCACCAAGGAACGTGTGATCTCCCCAAGGCAGCTTCTGGGCCGAAGACAGTCAGGAACACACAGCTGTGGAGGCATCAGGCTCTGCTCGAAGCTCCTCCGGCGGGATTGCAGCAGATGTAAAAAGGGAGATATTCTGGTGATATCTTCCGTGCTGCGAGGAACCAGGGAAGAGAGGAGAGGGGAAATGGGAGAAGAGAGAGCGGAGTAGATGGAAAAGAGAAGGGGGAGAGAGGAGAGAGAGGGTAAGACAAATAGTAGAGAAGAGGGGACCGGACATACCCAAGGGACAAGCGGTACTAAACCCAAAGGGGAGAACGCTAGAAGGAGAGGGAGAGAGAGAGAGGATGGGAGGGGGGTAAAGAACGCAGGGAATAATAAGGTCTGACCAATAAGCGATGATGAAGGGGAGAAAGGAGGAAGGGTAGGGGGAGAGGGAAGGAGGGGAGAGAGGAGGGAAAGAGAAAGGGATGAGAGAGATAAAGAGAGATTAACTCACACAGAATGATGTATGTCTGTTAATTGTCCCGGATCTTGGAGCCCGCGCGAGGGTCTGGCCTTCCCAGGCTGTTGTTCTGTACGTTGAAATGTGTAATTACAAGGAGAATAGCCTATTTAGGGCAGTTAGGAGGTGTAGGAAGAGCAATTCGCAGCTGAAGACTCACAGAATGACATTTAGAGATCAGAATGTGTTTTTTTTTTTTGTGGGTTTTTGCCTTAGTGAGCACCAGAAGCCTCTTTGGTTAAGATTCATGAACTGTTGAAATTTACTTGTAAGATCTTTATATACCTATAGATTGTAAGTTCAGATGGTCATCATTCAAAGATTCTGATTCTTGAATATTGATTACTTCCGCATGTCATTTGTTAGTGAAAAGATACTGATGAAAAAAAAAAGATCATGACACAGATCGCTCATAATCACATAACACATTATGGTAATAATAAAGAAATTAATTACACAGAATAAGAATGGCTCCTAAGTGGGGCGGAAGCGGGTAAAGGACTTAGCTAGCGTCAGTGCAGGTAGACAGAAAGAGAGGAAGGGGTAGGAAAATAAGGAATAGTGAGAGGTGAAAAGGGAAAAAAAGATAATAAAGAAAAATGGGGATTGAAAAAAAAGGGGGAGAGAGAAAATAAATAAATAAATAAAAGCAGCAGCAGTTTCTGACACACTCCCCCTGAGGTGGGCGCCACTTCCACGCGAGACTAACCCCTTTACCCGCGACCACACTCAGGCTGTCTATAATGACGATGACGACGACGAAGGACCACAGGCAGATCCTAACCTGGAACAGGGGATGCCCGTCCCGAACCGCCTCATTCAGCAGTTCCCCGAGGACTTGGTGGGCACGCCTCTCGAGGACATCGACCCGTTCTACCACAACCAGAAGGTAAGGGACTTTTTGCAGTTCGTCTTCTCTTTTTTTTTTTTTTTTCTTTTTTTTTTTGGAAGATGTTGTTCCATCTTTTTTTCAGGGATGTTTTTTTTTTAAGGTTTGATTTGAGTGACTGTGTGTATGTGTGTGTGTATGATGTAGACATGGTATTATTTACATATGTGTAAGGGATGGATCTATTTTAAATGGTTTAGCAAGATACTTTTGAATAATTATTATAATGAAAAAAGTGTTGGTGTCGCATATTCTGTCAAAACCAAATTAGCCATGTTAAAGAGCGTTTATCTTTATATAAAGCTTCTCATGGTGTGAACAGAACTGTCACTCTTATAACATCTATTTAACCTCAGTTCAGGCGCCTCAGGGCACGAATTTTAACAGTAATCGGTCAGGATAAGAAAAAAAATGGCGGTGCAGCTGCTCTGAAAATGGCATCGTATTTAAACAGGCGTCGATGCCCCTTGGCACCATCGCCGGCACTCTAACCAAGGAGCTTATTTACCGGCTCCAAAGAACCAGTTGATTCCCAGTCCTCTAAACAAAAGCGATTTCCTATCTACTCCAAAGAACAAGTACTTGATATCCCCTTCTCAAAAAAAAAAGAACAAACAAAAACACAAAAGGGGTTACTCAGCAACTCCAAAGAATAAGGTGTTGCTCCTCCTCGAACATTCGATAGGAGGCTCGAGTGCCATCTGCCGAGGGCCACGAGACGTGAAGAGTGACGAGAGTGGGGATCGAGAGGTCCATTTCCGCGGCCCCTTTTCCTCGCGCGGGCGTCCTTATCGCGCGCCGCCCGCACCTTATCGCTGATTGGTCGAGAGGTTCTTGGGGCTGGAGTGACGATGGGCGGGATGGGCGGAGTGGGGGGGGGGGATAAGAAGGGACATGTTTATCTTATGATTGGTCGAGGGAGCAAGAGGGTTCATAACGGGTCTAAGGAGCTGGATGAGCCGCTGCGGTCAGCTGTTCCCTCAGTCGCGGCCGAAGGTGACTCGACCCAATATGTCCGCTTCTTCTCTGATTAACATAGAGGCAATTTTCGTGTCTGTCTCAAGGAAGGCTTCTGATAACATTCGCAGATACTGTATCTTATCGTACGCAGGCACCCTGTTCGGGGAATGCAATGTTGCCAGATGTATTTGTAATGTATCTCTCTCACTCAAGAACCTGCTCGTGCACCGTTGCCAGATGAAGCAAAAAATGGAACCTCAGCCGGTGTGTGATAGCGTGTGGATAACTGTTACCAAACCTTAGTGAAGAAGCTCCCATTTTTATACATTTATACATTTAAATTCATAAGTCACTGTACCTGAGATCACATAATCAAACCACCGATTTTTGGGAATGTTTGAACACACAGTAGTACGGGGTTATTTGAGATATATACATACACGCACAGACACACACATATACGCGCATATATATAGAGGTGTGCGTGTGTTTGTCCATATGTACGTGTGTGCTATTAGTGAGAGATATATATATCGCCTTTGCTTATTTACCCCATTTGTTTATTTCTTACATAAGACAATCGACCATTATCGAACGCCCATCCCCCCCCCCTCCTTCCCTCCTCCCTCTTCCTGTCCCTCTTTCTGACCCCCCCCACCCCCATCCTTCACTCACCCCCCCCCCCTCCTTCCCTCCTCCCTCTTCCTTCCTCCCTCTTCCTGTCCCTCTTTCTGACCCCCCCCCACCCCACCCCCCCCTTCACTCACCCCCCCCTCCCATCGCCTTGGCCGAAGCAATTATTCATAATTGATATGTTTCGATGGTCATATCCCTATTTTCAGCTCGTATTGTGGTCCTATTGTTCTCTTAGTGTGCGGGAGGATAATAGGAGAGAGGGAGTGAGTGAGTGAGAGAAGGGGGAGCTAAAGAGAGAGAGAGAGAGGGAGAGAGAGAGAGAGAGAGAGAGAGAGAGAGAGAGAGAGAGAGAGAGAGAGAGAGAGAGAGAGAGAGGGGAAGAGAGAGAGAGAGAGAGTGAATGAATGAGTTAGTGAGAGAGAGAGAGAGGGGGAGATAAAGAGAGAGAGAGACAGAGAGAGAGAGAGAAAAGGGACAAAAAAAAGAAAAAAAAATACGAACAGACCGAAAGAAGTAAGAAAGAATAAGGATTATAATTGGAGACTATCCCTCTCCTTCTCCTCTCTCCTCTC
>NC_091576.1:6622064-6627064 GCF_042767895.1 Penaeus vannamei
ATGTAAGTGTGTGTGTGTGTGAGTATCTTATGTTTGTGTGTATGTGTGTGAGTATCTTATGGGTGTGTGTGAGCATCTTTTGTATTCGTCTGTTTAGTAATTTTGTGTAAGATTGTATCTGAGCATTCTGTGTGTGTGTGTGTGGCTAACTGTCATTTCTTGTGCGTTCTCCAACAGTTATGTGCAACGGTACAGGTGTTTTTGTCTCTTGCTTGTGTCCCGCCTCGGTTTCCAGCTGTGCTTGCATTTGCTCCCGACAAGGCTGAGCTCAGGGAAACTAGGTCAGAGACGAGGGAGGCCCCCCCCCCTTCCCCCCGCCCCCGCCCTGCCCTTATTCTCTCTCTCTTCTTCTCTAGCTATAACAACACTCTCTCCCTCTCTCTCTCTCTCACTCTCTCTCTCTCTTCTCTCTCTCTCTCTCTCTCTCTCTCTTTCTCTCTTTCTCTCTCTCGCTTTCTCTCTCTCTCTTCTCTTCTCTTCTTTTCTCTTTCTCTTTCTATTTCTATTTCTTCTCTATTCCTCGCTCTCACTCTATCTTATCTATCTATCTCTTCTCCTCTCTTTTTTCTCTCTTTCTCTCTATCTATCTATCTCCTCATCTCTTTCTCTTCTCTCTCCTTTTCTCTCTTCTTCTTTCTCCTTCCTTTTTTCTTCTTCTCTCTATCTTCTTCTATCTTCTCCCTCTTTTCTCTCTTTTTCTTCTCTCTCTCTCCCTTTTTTCTTTCTCTCCTTCTTTCTCCTTTCTCTCTTCCTTCTTTCTCCTCTCTTCATAAACTCTCGCATATCTTCCTATCCCTTCCCACTCCCTTCTCCAGTTCTCCTTCTGCCCCCCTCTCCTTACTTCCTCCCTGTCTCACAATCTTTCACCCGCGCCGATAATTGGGGCGAAGCAAAAAAGAGAAAAAGGGAGAGAGAAAAAAGGGAAGAAATGTACTAGATTCTTTCCCGACGCACCGAAAACAGAGCTTCCATTCCTTCGTCCGAAACCCTGAGCGTTGGCTTCGTTCATTCACGCGTTCGTATATACGATTGTTTGCGTTCGTAGGAAATGACTTAGTTTGTTTAGATATTCGTGGTGTAGGTATGTTTGTGTGTGTTTAGGAGTCTATATATATGTCTATTTGTGCGTGTGAGTGTGCGTGTTATTGTGCGTGTTTGTATGTGTATGTGTGCATGCTTGTGAATATGTTTGTGTGAGTTTGCATGTTTATATGGTGGATTTGTATGTGCGTGCGTGTATAAATATGTTTTTGTATGAGTCGTTGTTTAAATGCGCGCGCGCGCGCAAGTCTACATGTGTGTGGGCGTGTGCGTGTGCGCTTGCATGTGTGTGTGTGTGTGTGTGTGTGTGTGTGTGTGTGTGTGTGTGTGTGTGTGTGTGTGTGTGTGTGTGTGTGTGTGTGTGTACGCGGCAGTAACTTGACCTTCCCGCCTATTGATCCAGACGAGTTCATAGTGTGGGGCGACCCGCCTGCCTGGCCCTCCCTTCCCCCCTTCTCCCCCACTCCCCAGCGTGGCCCTCCCGTGGTCGTTTCTCTGGTTTGGCCCTCTTGTGGCCCCTCTGCAGTATGGCCCTCTTCGCAGCGACTACTCCAAGGTGGTGGTCCTCTTACCCCCCCCCCCTCCTTCCCATCTCCGCCTGTGGCCCTGTTCTCAGTCTGTCTTTGGCCTTTACCTTATTTTGGCCTTCGTATGTGGCCCTCCCTTACCCTTCAAGTGTGGCCCTCCCTCGCCCTCCAAATGTGGCCCTCCCTTACCCTTCAAATGTGGCCCTCCCTTACCCTTCAAATGTGGCCCTCCCTTACCCTTCAAATGTGGCCCTCCCTTACCCTCCAAATGTGGCCCTCCCTTACCCTTCAAATGTGGCCCTCCCTTACCCTCCAAATGTGGCCCTTCCTCGCCATTCATATGTGGCCCTCCCTCGCCCTTCAAATGTGGCCCTCCCTCGCCCTCCAAGTGTGGCCCTCCCTTACCCTTCAAATGTGGCTCTCCATTACCCTTCAGATGTGGCCCTCCCTTACCCTTCAAATGTGGCCCTCCCTTACCCTTCAAATGTGGCCCTCCCTTACCCTTCAAATGTGGCCCTCCCTTACCCTTCAAATGTGGCCCTCCCTTACCCTTCAAATGTGGCCCTCCCTTACCCTTCAAATGTGGCCCTCCCTTACCCTCCAAATGTTTCCCTCCCTTACCCTCCAAATGTGGCCCTCCCTTTCCCTTCAAATGTGGCCCTCCCTCGCCCTTCAAATGTGGCCCTCCCTTACCCTTCGAATGTGGCCCTCCCTTGCCCTTCAAATGTGGCCCTCCCTTACCCTTCAAATGTGGCCCTCCCTTACCCTTCAAATGTGGCCCTCCCTTACCCTTCAAATGTGGCCCTCCCTTACCCTCCAAATGTGGCCCTCCCTTGCCCTTCAAATGTGGCCCTCCCTTACCCTTCAAATGTGGCCCTCCCTCGCCCTTCAAATGTGGCCCTCCCTCGCCCCTCGAATGTGGCCCTCCCTTACCCTTCAAATGTGGCCCTCCCTCGCCCTTCAAATGTGGCCCTCCCTTACCCTTCAAATGTGGCTCTCCATTACCCTTCAGATGTGGCCCTCCCTTGCCTTCCAAATGTGGCCCTCCCTCGCCCTTCAAATGTGGCCCTCCCTTACCCTCCAAATGTGGCCCTCCATTACCCTTCAAATGTGGCCCTCCCTTCACCTTCATATGGCTCTCTCTTCCCTTCCCCATATGGCTCTATCTTCCTTTTATTATATGGCCCTCCCTGGACCCCCTCATGTCCCTTGTTCCCTCAAACGTGTCCTCCCTTTGCCCTCGTCACATGACCCTCCCTACCCTGCCTTCCATGACCCCCCGCGCGTACCCTGCTTTCCATGAGCCTCCCTACGCTGCCTTCCATGACCCCCCTACCCTGCCTTCCACGAGCCTCCCTGCCCTGCCTTTTATGACCCCCCTACCCCTGCTTTCCATGAGACTCCTTACCCTGCCTTCCATGAGCCTCCCTACGCTGCCTTCCATGACCCCCTACCCTGCCTCACGACCCTCCCTACCCTGCCTTCCATGACCCTCCCTACTCCTCCCTACCTTGCCTTCCATGACCCTCCCTACCCTCCCTACCTTGCCTTCCATGACCCTCCCTACCTTCCCTACCCTGCCTTCCATGACCCTCCCTACCCTCCCTTGCCCTTCAAACGTGGTCCTCCTTGCCCCGAACCCCTGTCAGGACCCTGCCGGCTGCAGGATTCCGCCCGCGTTCCGTCCGCGGCTCCCTTCCCTGGGCGTCCCTCTTCCGCTGCCCCACTTTAGGTCGACTTTCCCCCGCGGTCCCCTCCTCTCGAGCTGCCCCCCACCCCCCCACCCCCTCCCCCACCCGGGTCGTTCTGCCTATTGCGGTATTTACTGGCCTACGGTACACACCAGCCCGAGCGGTGCCTGTACTAGCGCAAGGCCTAGTACTCTCCTCTCTAGTGACTAGCTCCTAGCACTAGCGCAAGGCCTAGTACTCTCCTCTCTAGTGACTAGCTCCTAGCACTAGCGCAAGGCCTAGTACTCTCCTCTCTAGTGACTAGCTCCTAGCACTAGCGCAAGTCCTAGTATGCTCCTCCTTGTTATTATCCTATGAACTAGTCTAACACGTATTACTCTCCTTCTCTAGTGACTAGCTCCCAGCACTGTTGCAAGTGAGAATTCCTCCTCACTGAGTTGTTGAAGCACTAGCGCTAGGTCTCCATTGCTCTTTCCAGCTTCCCTGCACTAGATAAGTCCTAGTATTGCACCATCTCTCTTTAGTGATTAGCTCCTAGCTAGCGCAAGGCCTGGAAATCCTCCTCTCTAGTGGACTAGCTCCCAGCACCGGAGCAACGCCTAGTACTTTCCTCGAAAGACTAGCATTGTTCTTTCAGCACTAGCGCCAAGAAGCTCAGTACTCTCCTCTCATTGACTGTTCTCTGGTTGGTGGAGGGGGAGGGGGAGGAGGTAGTGGTGGTCTAGGGGGAGCAAGTCTTGGTGATTTCCTGTGTTGTTGGTGCAGCAAGGCCTGATTTCCTTAGTGACTTGTTGATGCTGGTACTTTCCTTGTTCTAGTGACTAGCCCTCAGCACTGGGCCTAGTACTTTCCTCTCTAGTGACTAGTTTCTAGCACTAGCGCAAGGCCTAGTACTCTCCTCTCTAGTGACTAGCTCCTAGCACTAGCGCAAGGCCTAGGTATCTCCTTTATTGTTGTTAGCATGGGGCAAGTCCTTTATTATTGTTAGCCTATGAACTAATTTTATTATTGTTGTCTATGTAAACACCCTGTTAGTGAGAATAGCCTATTGTTGCTGGTGATTTTATTATTGTTGTTGGTGAAGATTTAGTTATTGTTGTTGGTGGGGATTTTATTATTGTTGCTGTTGGTGATTTTGTTATTGTTGTTGGTGATTTTATTATTTTTGTTGATGGGAATTTTATTATTGTTGTTGGTGATTTTATTGTTATTGTTATTGGTGATTTTATTATTGTTGTTGGTGGGGATTTTATTATTGTTGTTGTTTGTGATTTTGTTATTGTTGTTAGTGGGGAATTTTTTTATTGTAGTTGGTGATTTTATTATTGTCGTTGATGGGGATTTTATTATTGTTGTTGGTGATTTTATCATTATTGTTGTTGGTGATTTTGTTATTGTTGTTGGGGATTTTGTTATTGTTGTTGGTGATTTTGTTATTGTTGTTGGTGATTTTGTTATTGTTGTTAGTGATTTTGTTATTGTTGTTGGTGGTGACTTTATTATTGTTAGGGTTTTTATTGATGGTGATGCTTCCATCATTGTTGGCGGTGGTGGTGATGGCGGTGTTTTGTGGTTGATAGTGGTGGTGATGGTATTTTTGTAAATATTTTTCCTTTTTATTAAATGTTTTTCCCATATACCGTTAGACTAATTATCATAAAATCTATAATCATGGTTAATCTTGTTTATCTCATCGCCGTTATTATTGCAATCATAATTATCTTTATTGTTATTATTGGCA
>NC_091576.1:6637064-6642064 GCF_042767895.1 Penaeus vannamei
AGCTCTAGAAAATGGCATAAACATTTGTGCGTGTGTGTGTGTGTGTGTGTGTGTGTGTGTGTGTGTGTGTGTGTGTGTGTGTGTGTGTGTGTGTGTGTGTGTGTGTGTGTGTGTGTGTGTGTGTGCGCGCATACATCAATATATCGCATTCCAATTACTAACCAATATCCCTGTGTTTTTAATACCCTTTATATACCCAGGTGCATACATACTTACAAACATACTCTTTATTTAGACCCACGATAGTCTATCATCATCATTAAGATCCCGATTTTCCCTAATTAAGCCCTGATCTGGCCATGCACGTGTCCCTTACCCCAGCCCTGACGAGGAACATGGAATTTCCCCATCAAGCTCCTCCCCTTCGTGATTTTTCCCCTAGATACGCCACGGAATATTTGTTGTTTTCCCCTACATGGCATGAGAGCGCGAAAATTATTCCCTTCTGCTACGAATTACCCATGCGCGATATTTCCCTTAAACCATAATGAATGCGCATTTTCCTTCCGCCATTAATGCAAGGGAATAATTGTTTTTTCCCTAGACATTATCTGTACTATGTTATTCCCCTGCACTTAAGTACCAGAGAATCCAGCCCCCCCAAATGATAATAATGATGAATAACAATGTTGATAATTATAATAATAATAGTAATAATAATAAAAATATAGTAATGTAACGTTATTAAAATTATAACAGTAATATTCATGATGACAATGAGGATGAGGATGATGATGATGATGATGGTGATGATGACAATGATGATGATGATGATAATAATGATGATGGTGACATTGATGATGATGATGATAATGACGATGATGAGGATAACAATTATCACCCAAAAACACACACGAATCCAAAAAACAACAAAATGAACACTGCAAAAATATTCCGCGAATTTATCTCTACTCTCTCTCTTTCCTTCCGCAGACGATGGTGGTCATAAGCAAAGGGAAGGACATTTTTCGATTCAGTGCCACCGACGCCATGTGGATCCTGAGTCCCTTCAACCCTGTTCGGCGGACAGCCATTTTCATTCTCATTCATCCTCTCTTCAACCTGTTCATTATCTGCACCATCTTAGCCAACTGCGTCCTCATGATAGTGCCGGCCACGGAAAAAGTAGAGGCATCAGAGTGAGTACCCGGTCGACTGCCGTTTTCTTCTTCTCTCTCCCGTTTTCTTTGTTGGGAAAACTTCGGAGGGGGGACTCTGTCGTTTGTCGTTCTTCTGTATTTCTTTCTATCGGTTTCTCTATCGAGGAAGTAGTGGCTTTAGAGTGAGTTTTTTTTCTTCTTCTTCTTCTTTTTCGCTTTATTTCGTTTTCTCCACCGAGAAAGTAGAGGCTTCGGAGTGAGTATACTGTCGTTTTTGTTTCTTCTTTTTCTCTCTCTCCCATTTTCTTCGTTGGGAAAGTAGAGGCTTCGGAGGGGGTACTCTGTCGTTTGTCGTTCTTCTGTATTTCTTTCTATCGGGTTTTCCATCGAAGAAGTAGTGGCTTCAGAGTGAGTATTTTTTTCTTCTTCTTTTTCTCTCTCTTTCGTTTTCTCCACCGAGAAAGTAGAGGCTTCGGAGTGAGTACCACTTTCGTTTTCGTTTCTTCTTTTTCTCTCTCTCCCGTTTTCTTCGTCGGGAAAGCAGAGGCTTCGGAGGGGGTACTTTGTCGTTTGTCGTTCTTCTGTATTTCTTTCTCTCGGTTTTTCCATTGAGGAAGTAATAGCTTAAGAGTATTTTTTTTCCTTTTTCCCCTTTTTCTCTCTCTTTCGTTTCCTCTACCGAGAAAGTAGAGGCTTCGGAGTGAGTGAGTGAGTGTCGTTTTTGTTTCTTCTCTTTCTCTCTCTCCCGTTTTCTTCGTCGGGAAAGCAGAGGCTTCGGAGGGGGTACTTTGTTGTTTGTCGTTCTTCTGTTTTTCTTTCTCTTGGTTTCTCCATCGAGGAAGTAGTGGCTTCAGAGTGAGTATTTTTATTTCTTCTTCTTTTTCTCTCTCTTTCGTTTACTCTACCAAGAAAGTAGAGGCTTCGGAGTGAGTACAACTCGTTTTTGTTTCTTCTCTTTCTCTCTCTCCCGTTTTCTTCGTCGGGAAAGCAGAGGCTTCGGAGGGGGTACTCTGTCGTTTGTCGTTCTTCTGTATTTCTTTCTCTCGGTTTCTCCATCGAGGAAGTAGTGGCTTCCGAGTGAGTATTTTTTTCGTTTTTCGTTTTCTTTTTCTTCGTCTCGTTTTCTCCACCGAGAAAGTAGAGGCTTCGGAGTGAGTACAACTTTCGTTTTTGTTTCTTCTTTTTCTCTCGCTCGTTTTCTCTAAAGTGCCCACCCCTTCCGTTCGCTTTACTTTTCCCTCTTTTTTCCCTCTCTCGTTTTATTTATTTATTTTTTTTACAAAAAAAAAACAAAAAAAAACAGAGCAAGTACATCTTTTGAACGTTATTTTTTCGTTTCTCGTTTTTCTCTTTTTTCTCTCTCTCTCTCGTTTTCTCCACGGAGAAAGTAGAGGCTTCAGTGTCCACCCCTTCCGTTAGCTTTACTTTTTCCTTTTTTTTCTCTCTCTCTCGTTTTGTCTTTACCAAAAAAAACAGCGTAAGTACATTTTTTGAACATTGTTTTTTTCCGTTTCTCGTTTTTCTTTTCTTTTCTTTTCTTTTTTCCGAACAAGCAGAAGCCTCGGAGTGAGTACAGGTTTTGATTATTGTTTTTACGTAATTCTTCCGTCTCTTTTTACTATGAAATCAGACGGTTCAGAGTAAGTACAGAGTAGAGAACAGAAAATAAGAACACCTTTCGAATATTGTTCTTACATATATCTTTCTTTCCGTCTTCTTCTTCTGCATGCATTAAAAGGAGTACAAACACTATATATATATAAATTATATGAACACCAACAGTGATATAATAACTTGGCCAAAATACTGGAGAACAAATATTGATCTAAAACCATCACTCATCGCCACATGAACAAAAAAACAACTTATGAAATTTTTAAAGATGTTTCGTAATAGCTGTATTGTATATTGATTATGACCATGATGATGATAATAATACTAATGATAATGATGATAATAATAATAATGGTAATGAGGATGATGATAATAATGATAATGGTAATGATAATGAGGATAATAATAATAATGATAATGATGATAATAATAATAATAATGATGATAATAATGAAAATGATAATTAGTATTTGTATTAGTAAGATACTGATAATGACAATGATAATAATAATGATAATGATAATAATAATGATGATAACAATAATAATAATGATTAATGATGATAATAATGATAATGATAATTAGTATTAGTATTAGTAAGATACTGATAATGATAATAATAATAATGATGATAATAATAATGATGATGATGATAGTAATAATAATAATGATGATAATAAAAATAATGATGATAATAATGAAAATGATAATTAGTATTTGTATTAGTAAGATACTGATAATGATAATGATAATAATAATAATAATACTGATGATGATGATGGTGGTAATAGAAATCATAATAATGATATTAATAATAGCACTAGTAATGATGATGATGATTATGATTGTAATAGTAATCATATGATGATCATGATGAAAGTAATGATAATAAAAAACAATAGTAATAATAGCAATAATTATTATTGTAGTAATAGTAGTAATCAAAATAATGATAATATTAATAATGCTAATAATAACAACAACAACAGTTTTAATAACAATGTGGAAAGGTATGAAAGAGAACAAATATCTTCACAATACAAGCGATGTATCTCTGACGAAGACATAATCGAAACAAATCAAATACATCTCTTTTTATTGTGAAGATATTCGCTCTCCTTCCTACCTTTTCCACATTTATCACCATGAATACGGTTTTCCTAACAATCCTTGACCTTTGATACGGTTTTCCTAACAATCCCTGACCCTTAATCCTTGACCTTTAATACGGTTTTCCTAACAATCCTTGACCCTTAATCCTTAATCCTTGACCTTTAATACGGTTTTCCTAACAATCCTTGACCTTTAATACGGTTTTCCTAACAATCCTTGACCCTTAATCCTTAATCCTTGACCTTTAATACGGTTTTCCTAACAATCCTTGACCTTTGATACGGTTTTCCTAACAATCCCTGACCCTTAATCCTTGACCTTTAATACGAGTTTTCCTAACAATCCTTGACCTTTAATACGGTTTTCCTAACAATCCTTGACCCTTAATCCTTAATCCTTGACCTTTAATACGGTTTTCCTAACAATCCTTGACCTTTGATACGGTTTTCCTAACAATCCCTGACCCTTAATCCTTGACCTTTAATACGAGTTTTCCTAACAATCCTTGACCTTTAATACGGTTTTCCTAACAATCCTTGACCCATAATCCTTAATCCTTGACCTTTAATACGGTTTTCCTAACAATCCTTGACCCTTAATCCTTAATCCTTGACCTTTAATACGGTTTTCCTAACAATCCTTGACCTTTAATACAATTTTTCTAATTCCTAACAATCCTTGACCTTTAATACGGTTTTCCTAACAATCCTTGACCCTTAATCCTTAATCCTTGACCTTTAATACGGTTTTCCTAACAATCCTTGACCTTTAATACGGTTTTCCTAACAATCCTTGACCCTTAATCCTTAATCCTTGACCTTTAATACGGTTTTCCTAACAATCCTTGACCCTTAATACGGTTTTCCTAACAATCCTTGGCCTTTAATACGGTTTTCCTAACAATCCTTGACCCTTAATCCTTAATCCTTGACCTTTAATACGGTTTTCCTAACAATCCTTGACCTTTAATACGGTTTTCCTAACAATCCTTGACCCATAATCCTTAATCCTTGACCTTTAATACGGTTTTCCTAACATTCCTTGACCCTTAATCCTTAATCCTTGACCTTTAATACGGTTTTCCTAACAATCCTTGACCTTTAATACGAGTTTTCCTAACAATCCTTGACCCTTAATCCTTAATCCTTGACCTTTAATACGGTTTTCCTAACA
>NC_091576.1:6652064-6662064 GCF_042767895.1 Penaeus vannamei
CACTTCCCTTGCCTCATACTTCCTTGCCTCACACTTCCCCTTGCCTCATACTTCCCTTGCCTCTCACTTCCCTTGCCTCACACTTCCCTCGCCTCACACTTCCCTTTGCCTCTCACTTCCCTTTGCCTCACACTTCCCTTGCCTCACACTTCCATGCCTCACACTTCCCTTGCCTGACACTTCCCTTGCCTCACACTTTCCTTGCCTCACACTTCCCTTGCCTCACACTTCCCTTGCCTAATCCTTTCCATGCCTGACACTTCCCTTGCCTCACACTTCCCTTGCCTCACACTTCCCTTGCCTCACACTTCCCTTGCCTCACACTTCCCTTGCCTCACACTTCCTTTGCCTCACACTTCCCTTACCTCACACTTCCCTTGCCTCACACTTCCTTTGCCTCACACTTCCCTTACCTCACACTTCCTTTGCCTCTCACTTCCCTTACCTCACACTTCCTTTGCCTCTCATTTCCCTTGCCTCACACTCCCCTTGCCTGACACTTCCCTTGCCTCACACTTCCCTTGCCTCACACTTCCCTTGCCTCACACTTCCCTTGCATCACACTTCCTTTGCCTCTCACTTCCCTTACCTCACACTTCCTTTGCCTCTCATTTCCCTTGCCTCACACTCCCTTGCCTCACACTTCCCTTGCCTCACACTCCCCTTGCCTCACACTTCCTTGCCTCACACTTCCCTTGCCTCATACTTCCTTTGCCTCACACTTCCCTTACCTCTAACTTCCTTTGCCTCACACTTCCCTTGCCTCACACTTCCTTTGCCTCACACTTCCCTTGCCTCACACTTCCCTTGCCTCACACTTCCCTTGCCTCACACTTCCCTTACCTCATACTTCCCTTGCCTCACACTTCCCTTGCCTCACACTCCCTTTGCCTCACACTTCCTCTGCCTCACACTTCCCTTGCCTCACACTTCCTTTGCCTCACACTTCCCTTGCCTCACACTTCCCTTGCCTCACACTTCCATTGCCTCACACTTCCCTTGCTTCACACTCCCCTTGCCTCACACTCCCCTTGCCTCACACTTCCCTTGTCTCATACTTCCCTTGCCTCACTCTTCCCTTGCCTCACACTTCCCTTGCCTCACACTCCCCTTGCCTAACACTTCCCTTGCCTCACACTCCCCTTGCCCCACACTTCACTTGCCTCACACTTCACTTGCCTGACACTCCCCTTGCCTCACACTTCCCTTGCCTCACACTTCCCTTGCCTCACACTCCCCTTGCCCCCCCCCCCCTCCCCTCATCTTCACCCACCTCCCTTGCCTCCTATTCCCCTCACCTCCAACCCCTCATCCTGCTTTCTACCCCTCCCCCTCCCCTTCCCTCCCCCTCCCTCATCTTCCCTCCCTTCCCTCCCCTTCCCCCCCACGCCACTCCCCCTTCCCTCCCCCCCCCACTCCCCTCGCATCGCAGCAGCCTCAGTTCGTTGCAAAAAAAAAAAATCGAGACCCTCCGCTCCGCTTCGCAAGACGGATCCTTCGCCCTTTATATATTTATTTATGTTATTTATTTATATTATTTATTTATCCTTAAATTTATTTATATTATTTATTTATTTATTTTTATTTATTTATTATTTATTTTTTATTTATTTATTTATTATTTATTTTTTGTTTATTTATTTATTTTTATTTATTTATTATTTATCTTTTATTTATTTATTTATTATTTATTTTTTTATTTATTATTTATTTTTATTTATATTATTTATTTATTTAAACACTCCCGCCTCTCTCGCGCCTCCCGTACCCTCGGTTGCAACAACACTGATCCCCCGCTCTCCTTGCACCTTGCACCCCTGATATCCCTCCGCCTCCCCGCCCCCCCTTCTGCCCTGAATACAAAGGAGTTTAGGACGCGGGTACGAGGGGAAAGGGGGGGGGGGATGAGGGAGGGGGTGGGGAGGGAAGGAGGTTGGGGGAGGGAGGAAGGGGGAGGAAAGGGGGAAAAGGGGGAGGGGTGGGTGAGGAAGGGGGGATGTGGAGGGGAGGGGGAGGGAAGGATGTGGGAGGGGAGGGGAGGGGGAGGTTGGGGAGAGGAGGGAAGGGGGTGGAAGGGGGAGGGGGATGTGGAGGGGAGGGAAGGATGAGGGAGGGGAGGGTAGGGTGAGGGAAGGGGGGATGGGGAAGGGGCCCAGGTGCGTGTGTAGGATCAGCTTAGACATTAGCGCAACGACGTCATCGGAAAAGGCAAGAGGAGAGAGAAAGAGAAAGGAGGGGAGAGGAGAGGGAGGGAAGTGAAGGTAAGAGGAAGGAAGGAAGGAAAGTAGGGGGAAGGAGGGAGGGAGGGAGGGAAGGTAGAGGGAAGGAGGGAGGGAAGGTAGAGGGAAGGAGTGAAGATAGGATGAAGGAAGTGAGGGAGGTAGAAAGAGAGAGAAATTGAGAAGATGATGGAAGGAGAGTAAGGAAGAATGAGGGACAGAGAGAGACAACGAGAAAGAGAGAGGGGGGAGGAAGAGAAGGGAGGGAGGGAGAGAGAGAGATAGAGAGAGAGAGAGAGAGAGAGAGAGAGAGAGAGAGAGAGAGAGAGAGAGAGAGAGAGAGAGAGAGAGAGAGAGAGAGAGAGAAAGAGAGATAGGAAGAAGAGAGACGTGACTCCCTCCTTCGAGCTCAAAGGAAATATTCCTCCCTTCCCCCTTCCATTCTTCCCTTCTCAAGAGATGATCTTGGCCGTTGAGCCGATGCCTGACCAGCTTAATACACATGCGTCGCCCTTACGTCAGACACAGGCCAGGAAAATCGTATTCTTCTGCCCGACCAACATCGTTCCATCAGACTTTGTACATCGTCGATATTGTCCATCATCATTATTTTATTTCCATGGGCGCATCTCTTGATTTCAGACTCGAACGCGCTGCACTCTATGACGTCATTGTTAGCATCTCTTGATTTCAGACTCGAACGCGCTGCATTCCATGACGTCATTGTTAGCATCTCTTGATTTCAGACTCGAACGCGCTGCACTCTATGACGTCACTGTTAGTGGACGTGAAGTAAATCATTCATGTTTTGGATTAATTTAATGTACCATTAGGGAAGCGTGATTTTGTATTATTTGTAAGTTAAGGCAAGATATTAATCATGAAGAGTCTTGTCATTATTGTAATAGGTTCTTCGTGATGGCGGTAACTTAATTATAATTATCTTAAGGCTATCTGCATGGAAGTTCTCTTTTTCGATACATTCGTATTATTAACGCTATTATTTGTTACGTATTTTATTCACACGATTATGATAATCATTTCCAGGATCAACACACTTCCACCACACTTCTGGTGACGAATTATACCATACACTTCATTTGTTTATTTGTCCATTTTCTTACTTATTGATTTATTCATTACTTTCTTAAACTCCCACATAACGAACACCAGCAAACGACCCACCAGCAACTACCCCCCCTCCCCCCTCCTCCATCAGTGTTATGATGTTAGACCCCTTGCCCTCCCCCTCCACACGCCCCTCCCCTGGACCCCACCCCCTTCACCCACACGCCCCTCCTTTGACCCCACACACCCGCCCATCCCCTCGGCCCCACCCCCCTTCACACACCCGCCCCACCCCTTCACACACCAGCCCCTCCCCCTTCTCACACACGCACCTCCCCTTGGCCCCACCCCCCTTCACACACCCGTCCCACCCCCTTCACACACACGCACCTCCCCTTGGCCACACCCCCTTCACACACCCGCCCCACCCCCTTCACACACACGCACCTCCCCTTGGCCCCACTTCACGAGACCAATTTAGGGGCTTTGGTACCACTTGTACATTTCCAGCGTGTATTAGAGACGGGTGATCCGAGCCTGTGACGTCAGAGGTGGAAGGAGGCGCCCAATCGAAGCATCTTTGACACGCAAGTTCCCACCGTATTAACTGGGGCCGTAGCGTCTCTAATTGTCTGCATGATGCTAGATGGATCTACTTATACATATATATATATAATTATATATATAATTTTTTTTTAATGGATTTTGATTTCCCGTTAGCAGAGTCCACACATGGGATACTATTTTTTTCTCTCAGGCCATCTCTTTTTTTTCCCTCAAATCAATAGAACTGGCGCCGTGTTTATTAAACTAGACTGACCAGACTGTTAGTGTAGGTAGTTTCAGTTGTGTAGGTAGTTTCAGTAGACCCTGAAGCTGTAGTTAGGTAGTCCCTGACAGCCTAGCATGCTATAGGCCATCTGACTGACAGTGTAGCCTCGGCGCTCAAAAAAAAAAAAAAAATACATAACAAAAAAAAGATGATCCTCGGTAACCAGTTAATGTTTTTTTTTACCATTATTATTATTATTTACGCTAGGGAGCACATAAACCATTTTTTTTAACTAAATATGCTGGTCCAACCTTTCCGGAGAAGAACCAAATCATATTTTTGAGGTAGCGGAAAGGTTCGGCTTAGCGCTGGTGTGTTTACGCCGCCCCGCCTGGCGAACCCACTGCCCCCTTTTTGGGAACGAAGCATAAACAGAGCGTTGATTTTGCTTATCCTATTTTTCAGCAAATTGGTACGTGGATGAGGATCTAGGCGAAAAGCCATTGTGCGGCAACAGTAGTGGTGCAGGGTAAGATGAAATATTTTTTTACATGGCTTAGGCCTACCTGAGTCTACGCACCGGTCAGTTTTTTGCTTATTGTTTTATTTGAACCTGTTTCAGTGTTTTTAACGCACCGGTCTTAAGATTTTTTGCTTGAAATTCGGTTTGACCTGCTGGTTGTTTTGACACAACGGTCACCACCACATTTTTAGCTAATCATTTGGTTTCAAAATGCAGTTTATTTTGAGGCACTGATCATAATTTTGTTCTTTTTTTACATTGATTATTTCTATTTTTCTGATTTTTTTGGCTTATTGTCTGTATACACCCGAGACCAGCAACAACGACTTTACGCGTTTGCTTCACTTAGGGCTAATTTTCTATAGTTTTTAGATAGAAAGACAGCCTTAACGAAGTGGTTGTTGTGGGTCGTCGCTGCTGGACTCAAAATTTGATTTGTTTGTGTATTTCTTTCAATTCCTGGAATAACCAAAAAAAATAATAATTATCCGGTACCATGACTGCTTTAAGAGTTCATTGCACTATTGTACTGCAGTCACAAGGTTTGTGAATAAACAAAAAGTAAAAAAAAGCATTAAACGTAAATATTATGATTGTTCTAACAGCCTTTTCAAATAGCAAACCATTCACTTTTGCCAATTTTCAAAGTCCTTTCTAACAGTCCTTCTTCCCATGATAAAGTTGTCCTACTAGACCAGAGTTTCAATAAATAGCTCCTTCTAACGCTTATATGAAATAAAGCATATCAAAATAAAAGGAAGAAATTATATCTTTCCTATGTCAGTTAGCTTATCCTGAAGCATATTTTGATATATCAAACTGTTTAATATGTTCAAACGCTGATACCCTCCATGCCCCACCACCACCACTACCCCCACCCAAAAGAGAATAATTATATCTGTTGTTTTTTTCCATCCTCCAGATATACTCGCTTTCCTGAAAAAAAATAGTATTTCCCCCCATTCTTTCTCCCATATAAGGCAGTCGACTGCATGTTGCTAGACACTTGATTTCCCTTGTTTGGTCATGCATAACGAAGGCATGTCTGCGTTTGATCTGCACTCTAGTCCATTACAATTGCATTGTGCCATTACTTCATACTCTAGGCTAAGTGGTACCGGATTCTTAAACTACACTTAACGTCAGCTGAATGCCTGACTCAAACGACCAGTCAGGGGGGCAGAGGCCTATGCACTGCGGTAAAGTTGAAACCTTGCAGTAGAGGAAGCGTTCTCGCCGCATGCGGAGCCAGGCTGGGACACCCCCGTTCGACCGCCGTCAGCCACCGCGCGGACGGCCCTCGAGTCCCCCCTTGTAGCTTGCTGTCCTCTTAAAGAGTCCTTGAAGCTTGACATCCTCTAGAAGACCCTTGGAGCTTGATGTCTAGTAGTCCTTGAAGCTTGCAGTCCTCTTGTAGTCCTTGAAGCTTGACCTCTAGACGTTCATGAAGCTTGTCCGTGTGAATCTGTGTCGTGTGTAGTTCGGGAGTGACTCGGACGCGCGCGGGTCGGCCGGGCATTTAGCTCAGGATCATTCAACGTAGGCCTATAGTAACTGTTTCTCCCCCCCCCCCCTATTTACGAGCGAAAGTTAAGCTTTGTCGCTTCTGTGATGTGAAAGTACAATAATGATAATGATAAAGAAAAAAAATATATGTCTATAGAGTTCAAAATATTATCATTTTAAGAATTCCAATAATAACTTCCAGGATTTTTTTTTTCCGTTTTCGAACCCTCACGAAGTTCTCTTTTTTCCCCAAAAGGTTAATTTGATAGATTGGTTTTTCTCCAAAAGACAAATTTTCCTTTATTTATTCGCCTTTTTTCCTTCCTTGGCACAGCCCGCCGTGTCCGAATTCCCGAACGCAGCTCAACATTTTCTTAATGGATGCACGCGAACACCTCTTTAATGCCCCCGCATGTGTGTGTGTTTTTTTCATATACCTGCATTGATGTGGTCGCCCGAACATTGAGAAATGTAGTCTAAATAAGAGAAGAGAAGGGAAAAAGTAAAGAGATGTTGTAGCCACTTGATGACGAAATATACCAGGGTCAAATATGATTCAAATATGATTCTGATTCATACTTGTGAATACGTAAGTGATTATACGAAGCCTAACTTTATCCATGATTTTAATATTCTGTTGCAGGAACATCAACCTGGATTTATGACTTGAATCTACGGCTACATCTCTTTATTTCTACCTTATAAAGCATCCTGCAGTTTTTTTTAGATGGTATAACATACAGAGTCAAGAGCAGAGAATTCTCGCTAGTGTATAAAATGGAATAGATTTCATTTAAAATCCATAGTTTATCGGTCTCCCTAGTGAAGAATTAGTTCTCAGTATGAAACATAGTTGACTGACATGACCCATATTTCTAGTGATCAGTTCAAAATCTGGCAATTATATCGCCTCTAGATCACAACCCATGGATTTATGCCCCGATAGAATATGTGGACTAATATTTTTCACTATCTTCCCTCTTACTAGTCTTTTTTTCCCCTTAATGACATCTCGTAATGTTTTCTCTCTGATGCCTTCCCTAATTCCGGTAACTAGGAAAGTATTGTCTCTGTCAGTTTAATAGGATTATTTTTTCTCTCAAGTTTTAACGATCGCCTCCTGAGATTAGTTTGTTTGTCTTAACGCAGACCGTTTTTCTCGGTCTTCGTACAGCTATTATTCATGTCTATACAATAGTTACTATTATGTTTCCACTCTCTCTCCTATTTTTATCATATGGTCTTCCCTGTGGCTTCCTCTACCACCCTGTCGTACTTAACTAGATGAGTTCTTGTGTTCCCGTCATATGAAAAAAACTGCCACAGCTTTTCCCCGATTTCTACCAATTCATTCACTCCCCCCCCCCCCTTCAGTCCTTCTAAGATTTCTCATCCCTAAAACCAATGAGTTCAACAGAATTACTTTCCGACTTTTATCATCCCAGAGAAAAAAAAAAACTAAACCTTTTCTCCTATCTGTTTTCTCCATTCGCAATAAATCATTCGATGTTTTTATTACCCCGAGCAGACCCCTACCCCCACCGCCACCACTGCCCCTCCCCTCCCCTCTCCTTAATCCTTCCTATCCTAAATTTGACGGCGTCGATTATATCCCAACAGGAAGTGTCCGAAAGACTACATATGTTTACAAGGCTTTGGCCCCAATCCCAACTATGGGTACACAAGTTTTGACACCTTCGGCTGGGCCTTCTTATCAGCTTTCCGACTGATGACCCAAGATTTCTGGGAGAGTTTATATCAATTGGTAAGTTCGACTTTTTTTCCTTTTTTTTCTGTGTCCTTGTACTCGTTGTACTTTTTTCCCCTTACGCATATATTCTGTACTGTTCTTATTTATCATCCAGTCTCTTTGCTCTTTTATATTCGATTCTAATTCAAGAAGAGAAATAATAAAGAATGGCAAAGTGCTACTTAGTTTCCCCAGTGCAACAAGCTAAGGATCTTGGCACCGACACGCCTCTCGACAGCCCCACAGTTCTAACCACTCCCGTCCTTCCTTACCTGCAGGTGCTACGTGCGGCCGGACCTTGGCACATCCTGTTCTTCGTCTTAATCATCTTCATGGGTTCATATTACCTGGTGAACCTCATTCTGGCCATCGTCGCCATGTCCTACGATCAGCTGCAGAAGAAGGCCGAAGAAGAGGAGGAAGCTGCTCTTGCAGAGGAAGAGGCCATTCGCGTAAGTTGCAGGACTGTGTGTGTTGGTGTGTGTGTGTGTGCGTACGTGCGTGTGTGTGTGTGTGTGTGCGTACGTGCGTGCGTGTGTGTGTGTGTGTGTGTGTGAGAGAGAGAGAGAGAGATAGAGGGGTGTCTTTCTCAATATCCATATGTGTGTGTGTGTGTGTGTGTGTGTGTGTGTGTGTGTGTAAGAGAGAAAGGAAGAAAAAAAGAGAGAGAACGAAAGCGCATGATGTCTCAACCCTCAAACCAACCAACCGCCCACCCCTAACCCCCACCGCCGCGACATCCCTCTCCCCCCTCTCCCCCACCCCTTCACCCCAGTTATCGCGACCCCCCCCAACCACCACCACCCACCTAACACCCCCTCCCCCCTCTCCCCCAACAGAAACAACACGAGGAGGCGCAGAAGATGCACGACATGGCGATCATGATGGCCCAAGGCGAGATCGAGGGGTCTGTAGGCAAGTCCCCCTCCATGTTCTCCAGCAGGTCCTACGGTCTGTACGTGGATCCCGGAGATGGCATCGACGACAACCAGAGGGAGAGCCTGTCCGTGAAGAGCGAAGGGGGAGAGTCCATCACGGAATCAAAGCCTTCACGACCCAACGGAAAACTCCCAAGGAAGGTGAGTGTGCATTCCCTCTGTTTACTCTTTTATTTTCCTCCCTCTCTGTCTCTCTCTCTCTCTCTCTTCCTCTCTCTTTCTGTTGGGGCTTCTGGACTTTCCCACCTGCAGAAAGATGTGGGCGTAGTTTAACCACAGTAGATGGGCGGGACTTCTTTTTTTCTCTTAATAAAGTAGTTTCACGAAGAAGAAAAATGTGGGATTAACTCCATGGGACGGAATTTACATTTCAGAAAAAAAGCTTCTTCTCTTGTAGGATTGAGCTAATTAGTACTTAGTCAGAGGAGCTTTCATGTACTAAAATCTCTCCCTGTTTCTCTCTCTCTCTCTCTCTCTCTCTCTCTCCCTCTCTCTCCCTCTCTCTCTCTCTCTCTCTCTCTCTCTCTCTCTCTCTCTCTCTCTCTCTCTCATTCTTTCTTATGTACTCGTTAATAAGGTGGAACGCTACTCTCCACCAGTCTCCTCGCTTCCACTATCAACAGACTGTTCCATCAGAAGACTTTTCTCTGCCATCTTGTGTACATAACTGTGTTCTCTGGATGTCAAAAATGTAACTGCTTGAAGTGCGCTCCGTGCAGAGGCCGCCCGCGTGGCACCCGAGGGACCTCCACCGCAGCGTCGGCAGGAGTTCCCTCGGGGGCCTCGGCGTGGCCCTCCCACACGGGCGGCACCTGTGTGCCTCAGTCGTCCTGCTGTAGTCCTCCATCATAGCGTGTTAGCCACCCACTCCATCATAGAGAATAGTGGTTATATCCATAGAAGAAGAACAAAAGAGTGAGATAACATCATGTGCTGGCATGAGACATCTGAACTAGCAACCAGAAGCCAAGGTCTAGTGCGAGAAGCTAGTCACATGTTAGCAGATTCTAGGATGTTTCTAGCGAGAGCCGAGCCTTGATCCTAGCGAGAATCTAGAACGGATAGTCCGAGGATTTAGATGCATGGGGACACTCTTCTTTAGAAAACTGTCGTAATATTGATACACTTGATCGTACATCTCTAGTCAGACTTTACTCATAGCAAAATAACAATATCTATTACTCTCAGTAAATAAAAACGACCAGCATGTTGCAATAGCATCCA
>NC_091576.1:6667064-6677064 GCF_042767895.1 Penaeus vannamei
TAAACTCAGCTATCATTTAGCTATCTCTTTTACTTAATTAATTTGAGTGTTCTATATCCATCACAGCGCACAGATATCCTTCTTGAGCTCAGGATGTGTTATATCACAGCACAATTGCCTTCGCTGTTTCACAGATGACTTCAATCTAACAAATTTTCAGGACTATAGTACCAGAACGTAGCACAGAGCTCCCACGGCTCTTTGTCTAACCCCCTGTCGACTAGTGTTCAAAACCTCGATGTAGCGTTCTGCCCTCTGATAATCATATTCACAAGATGTTCTTCTCAGGCTTTTATGTGCCCCCCCTACAAAATATAGCGCCCCTCCCCCCTAAGATGCTCCGACTGGTAGGTACGACCCCTTCTCTTTAAGGGGGTTCCAGCCCCCATTGCTGAAGCAAGCGACACCAAGCTGGGAGCTGACTTAAAACTCCCTTTCCCCCACCCACAGATTCCCTGTTTTATTGAGCTTGTATTTCAGCTATATTTTTTGCCATTATCTTGTGTGTTATTGACTACTGTATTGTTGTATTTCCCGTATGCATTGCTCTTTGAACTCCCTCCCAATTCCCGTATGCCCCCTTAAAAAAAAAATTCATATACTAGGTGGCATAAACACGATCCCTTTTGATAAATCATTGAATGTGAATGAACTCTATTGTGAAGCTTGAAGGAACGGCTTGTGTATATCTCGGTTCAACAAGTTACTGGGATAATTGAATGTGATCTAGAGATTTATAACCGGTTCAGATTCCCTGTAAGTGCATATTGATTCCCCTCCCGATAGATTTCTTAAAATGAGGCTGAATTCCATAGCGGCGTTCAAAGTAGAGAGAAATGAGGTGTCCTGTTTATTTAGATTTAGATTTACTTATCCATGTTTTGGCCGCCGTTCTTCAGGCTGGAACGTACGCAGGTCTCGGTTCAATTACGAATATTTGTCATTTAAAGGTTTGATGTGATTCATACACACAATCATATATATATATATATATATATATATATATATATATATATATATATATATATATATATATATATATGTGTGTGTGTGTGTGTGTGTCTGTGTGTGTGTGTGTGTGTGTGTGTGTGTGTGTGTGTATATATATGTGTGTGTGTGTGTGTGTGTGTGTGTGTGTGTGTGTGTATGTGTGTATGTGTAAATATATACATATATATATATATATATATATATATGTATATAAATTTATATATGTATAATATATATATATATATATATATATATATATGTGTGTGTGTGTGTGTGTGTGTGTGTGTGTGTGTGTATGTATGTATGTATGTGTGTATATATATATATATATATATATATATATATATATATATATATATATATATATATATATATATATATATATATATATATATATATATATATATATATATATATATATGTGTGTGTGTGTGTGTGTGTGTGTGTGTGTGTGTGTGTGTGTGTGTGTGTGTGTGTGTGTATGTATGTATGTATATATATGTATATATGTATACATGTGTGTATATATATATATATATATATATATATATATATATATATATGTATGTATGTATAAATTTACACATATATATGTATGTAAGTATGTATGTATGTGTGTATTCATATTTCCATTACATGCAGGTGGATATTCCCCAAATAACGAAGGTCTTCCCGCGGCCATAATGCAAACAAACTTTGTACGGCAACGCCCGACCTGCGTGGGTTCCAGCCTGCTCAAATAGAAGGCCATTAACTCTCCCCAATAACCCTTAACTATTCTTAGATAACACGACATATTGAGTTTATGCCGAGTCAACCTAGGAGAGTTCTAGACAGATTGCCGAAGACTGGTGTCTAAGTGTGAGCAGTCTTTCCTGTACTCCCCCCCCACTTCCTGAACTGGGGTCTTGATGCATCTTAGAACTCTAGCTCCCCCCAAAAGAACCCTGTGTGTAGAGTTATAAGGGAATAATAGATCCTAGAGACTAACAAACTGTGGACCAGCACCCTACCAGAGCCCTCCACTCCCCCCCTCCCCATATCCCCCCTTCCCCCCCCCTTCCCGTTGTAAAGTGTTCACCAAGACTTGAAGCTTTGACCTCGTTCCCCTGTGTAGTTGTACCCCGTAGTTGCATACCCAAAAGGTGTAGTTTGTGTGTAGTTCTCTCTGTTCCGTGTCTTTGCTGTGTGATTCTTAAGGGTTAAAGTTGTAGTTTCGGTCAAAGTATGGACTGTATGATGTTAGTTTTAGTTGTTATCGTTGTTGTTTTTCTCTGTTTGCTGTTCGTTGTTGTTACCGTGTTTGTTTCATTAGTCTGTCTGTCTCCCTTAAAGGAAAAAAAAATCCCTTAAACGTAGTGACTTGCACCCTCTTCCTCTCATAAGTGTATGTAAACATTGTATATGTATGTATAGATGTGAATAGAGGATTTAGACATTCCCTTTGCATCACTGGGTTGTAGTTAGTAATCTTCCACCTATTAAAATCAGGAACGAACACTGGGATTGTCTTAGAAGGAAATAGAGAATTATAGCCCTGGGTTCTGTCAGGGAGGGAGGAACTAGCTTGGATTTCCTCATTGAAGACGGAGAGTCAGTCCCTCTCGCTCAGAGAAGGAAGTTGGGCGTTAAAGTAGAGTTAAAAAACCCTACGCAAGGGCATAGGATGGGCATGGAGTAGACAGGGCGAGGGAACTGCATCCGGAGGGAGTGGATAGGCATGGGAGGCATGGGACGTCAGGAACAAAGGAGGGAAAAGGAGTTAGACGTGGATGGGACAAGCGGGGGAAGGGGAGTCAGCGGGAAGGCTTAGTCATAAAGGGCGGAGACAGACAGGAGGATTACGTCACAAAGGGCGCAGACAGATAGGAAGATGACGTCATGAGTGGCGTGGACAGATAGAAGGGTTACGTTACAAGTGGTTCAGACAAGTAGAAGGAACGCGTCAGAAGACAGGCAGTCGTGACGTAGACAGGCAGGTGAATGACGTCACGCAAGTAGACAATAGTGACGTAGACAGCCGGCGTGATTACGTCACGGACGGCTTGGACAGGCAGCTGTTCGTCAGGCGATCCGGAGGCCCCACCGTCTCTCCGAAAGCGAGACTCGGGCCGCCCGCAGACGCGAAATACCGCCGCCATTCATCCCTGCTCATGGATTTTTCCTTCTCCTTAAGAAATTCGCGATAATAAGATCTCGCGGAGGGGAAGTAGAAGCTGCAGAGAACTAGATGACGACTCGTGAGGGGCGAGGAGGTGCAGCTACTCCCAGGGGCAGAGCCGGTAGCCGGGGAAAATTAGGCGGAGTGATAGGTAGGGGGTTGAGGGAGGGGGGGCGGGGGGAGGGCGTGAAGGGCTTAATTAGGAAATAGGTCGCAGAAGGAGGGCTTTCTGTGGGTAGGATTGCAGGACACGGAGCCCTGGCAAGAAGGGTCGAGGCACAGCGGGGCCACCACCGCCATGGCTCGGCTTCAAGAATCAATACCCAAACCAGAAGCTGGCTGAGGTCCTGCCCCCCCCCCCCCCCTCCACTCTCTCCCTCCACTCCCTCCCCCCCCCTCCCCTCTCTCCCTTCTCCGAGCCCCACTCTCGCCCCTCCCTTTCTCGTTTCTGTCTTACTGTTTGCCGTCGCTGTTGCCTTCTTCTTCACCCCCCCCAGCCCCCCCCTTCGAAATGCCCCGAGGCCTTTCTCGCACTCGCTTCTGCACTGTCTCTCACCATCTGCTTCATTTTCCTTGTTTTATCCACTTCCTTCCTATATCTCTATCGCCCACTATGCTCTTTCCTCCATTCTCGCCATTCTTTCCTTATCTCTGTTTATTCACCTATTAGCATCCAACCCCCTTCCCCCCCCCCTCCCTCCCCCCCCCTCCCCCACCACCAAAACCCCCCCAAAGTTGTTGTTTTTTTCTCTCTCCTCATTTTCCTAGCTCTTATCTCCAGTGAGAATATAAACAAAGAGGGGGAAAACGTCTTTATTATTCCCCTCATCCCTTCGAACTCCCCTCTCCCTCGTGTTCCTTGCATGGAGGTTCTTTATCGCTGTCTGTAGGAGAGGTAGTTCCTTTGTCGTCGTTGGCCTCACGTAATCGCTCTTCTACTTCTTCTGTTTGCGCTTTATCCATTGTCCTTATTCCTCTTTCTTTCCCTTCCTTTTAGTCCTTTCCCCTATTATCTTTTCCTATATGTATCCTTCCCTCCTTCTTTCCTTCCTTCTTCTTCGTCTCCGAAGCATCCTCCTCCCAATCCTCCTCCTTACTCTTCCTCCTGAACCTTCTCCTCCTCCTCCTGCTCCTCTGATTCTCCTCTTCCTCGTGCTCCTCCTTCTTCTTCTCCTTCTCCTTATCCTCCTGCTTCTCCTACTTCTTCACCTTCTCCTCTCCCTCTTCCCTCCCTCCTCCTTCTCCTCCTCCCTCTCTTCCTCCTCCTCCTCCTCCTCTTCCTCCTCGTCCTCCTTCTCATCCTCCCTCTCCTCCATTCTATCTTCCTCCTACTACTACTTCTCATTATCCTCTTCCTCCTTATCATCCTCATCCTCAACTTCCTCCTCTCCTCCTTCTTAATCCATTTTTTTCCTTGCGCTTTGAACTTTTCCTCGTCCTCCGTTTTTCCCTTTCCTTTCTCCACCTTCTCCTCCACTTTCTCCTCCTCCTTCCTCCTTGTCTTGTACCCCACCTTCTCCACCAGCTTCTCTTCGCCTTTCTTCTCCACCACTTTCCCCTCTTTCGTCTCCTATCCCTGTCCCTCTTCCCCGTCCTCTTCCTTCTTTTGCCCCTAGTCTCTCTGTCTCTCTCCCTCCTCTCTTCCTCCTCCTCTTCCCAGACCCTTCTTCTTCTTCTTCTTTCTTCTCCCTCCTTCCTCCTCCTCCTTCTCTTCCTCTTTCTCCTCCTCTTCCTCTTCCCCTTCCTCTTCCTCCTCCTACTCCTACTCTCCCTCCTCCTCCTACTACTACAACAGCAACTCCACCGCAAGTTACAGTTCCACCTCCATCTTCTACAAATCCACCTCCACCATCACCTCCTTCTACAATAGTTCCACTTCCACCTCCACTTGCAATTTCACCTCCACCTATTCCTATAAACCTCCACCTCCACTAAACACACTTCCACCTCTATCTTCCTTTCCTCTCCCTCTTCTCCCATCTCCCTCCTTTCTTCCACATCTACCCATCTTCTTCAAATTTCACCTCCACCTCTTTCCATAACCCACCACTTCCACCTCTCCTCTTCCTCTCCTCTTCCTCTCCTCCTTCCTCCCTCCCTTCCTTCACATCTCCCTTCTCCTTCTCCTTTACCCCCCACCCCACCCCACCCCCATCCTCCCACCCCCTCTCTCTAGCTTAGGCCTATACGCGTAAACCCAATAGGGACTGGTTTATATATGTGGGCCCTGAATGACCCTTTCTTCCCACGTGTAGCTTGTGTCTTTTAAATTTAAAAAGAAACACCACTAATGTCTTGGTCGGTGTACTAAAGCTTTCTATTTTTTTGTTTTTTTTCTTAGGATGTGCATGTTGTCTTAACATGAACCCACGATGATATAACATATTTACAGATTCTGATAGCCACTGCAGACAGCAAAATTAGACTTCTTAAACATGATTTTTTTTTTCTCTCCGTGTGTGTGATATACAGACAACACCCACACTGTTTTCTTCTTTTTTTTTGTCTTCTTTTTCTTTTTTGGTTACTTTGATTTAAGGAATATGTGTGTGACTTTCTATATGCGTTTGTATGTGTGTCGTTTGTTACTCTGGATATTTAGCTGTACCTTGTGTATCTTACGGCAATACAGATATGTTGCATATATGTTGCAGAATCCTTGCATATACTCTACAACATACGGAAATTATATATCTCACACGACATATATGTTGCAATAGATATGGCATTGCTGTCAAGTGTAAACTACCTGTGTTGTTGTTGTTATTTTTCCTGCATGCTTCTCTGCACACTAACTCTGTCGTGTTGCAGTATGATTTGCTAGTCCCTACGACAGTAGTGTGAGAGAGAAAGAGAGTGAGAGAGAGTGTGTGTGTGCGTGTGTGTGTGTGTGCGTGTGTGTGTGTGTGTGTGTGTGTGTTAACGGCTCTTACTTATCATAATCTTGTTTGAATGCCAGTCCTATCAGTGGGTCTGCTACATCGACTCAAGGTGTAGTCTCATGCTAATCTAGATTTGGTCCATGAGTAGAGGTAATGTATCTCATAATGAAGGATTGCTGTTACATAGGTTTTGCTTAAAATTATGAGGTTATAGACGTGGTTTCTGCTTCACATAACAAATCTCATTGTGAGAGCCAAAAGGTGTATGGGTCTGTGCGCGGATGTTTATGTGTGCTGTGTGTCTGTGTGTGTGCTTGCGTGTGTATGTACGTGCGTTTGGCCATACTCTCACGCAGGTACGTTAGGCCTTCCTGTCGGCGGACCTCGCTCGTGCAGGAATGCTCGGCCGTGCAGCACGTGTAGCCATGACCGTGCACGGGCCTGGCCTTCCTGCACGCCCGCGCTCCGCTGTGAGACAGACCCAAAACCCACATTTTAGTCTAGACCAAATAGCCTAGAGTTACTTAATAGCGAACAGAGAGTATTAGCATGCGAAACAAATTCTTAGATTCTTAGAGAGCAAGTGTTAGAATGTGTTATACAGTTAATTAGTAGTGTTTTAGACACTGTAGACTTTAGTATAGATTACTGTATGGTCCATTTTGGCGTGTCAGGTCTCCACAGGGGCAAAAACCCCTACTTTGTTTAAGAAATTCTAATAATCAAACTAGAAGATCAATCGACTGTTGGTCCACATTGGATGTAGAAAGATTCCATGTTTGTCTGTCTCTAGTGATTGCTGAACAGAACTGATATCTCCTCTTCTCAGTGTCTATGTGGATGTGTTCGTCAGCTTTCCTTTTCACTGCCTCTATGTAGACGTGTGTGCGGGCGTGTCAGCCGCTTCTCTCTCTGAGGCGGCGCGGCGTCAGCGCCCGAGGCGGAGTCCGCTGTCGGGTACCGGAGCCCCCTGGGGGCGCTGGTACTCGACGCCGGGGGCCGCCCGCCCGCCCGCCCGCCCGCCCGCAGAACTCATCCACATTGTTAATGTACCGCACCCGCCTACGCTCGAGCACTGGCTTCCATCACTGCTTCCAAAATTTTGACACCTAATGTAGCTAAGTTTAGATGGCCAAGACGCCTGAAGAGCGGGCGGTCCCTTCTGAATACCCCCTGCGGGTGCAGGAGGGCGACGCCCCTCCCGTGCGGATATTAGAGGAACTGGCCGCGTGTTGCCTCGTGACGCAGGCGAGCCACGTGGCCGGAGTGCTGACGTAGGAGCGGTAGAAGAGATCAGTGTTTGAGCCGCAGGTTGTCGTGTCCCCAGCAAGCAGTAGGATCTGTGGGGCTGATGTGGGCGGAGCCACGCCCACACTGGCCTCATGGTGGCGCTGTCTTCTTCTTGCAGGCGAGTCTTAGCCTCCCTGGCTCACCTTATAACATGCGAAAAGGGTCCCGGGATAGCCACCAATTCACCTGGCGGATCGCTAACGGCCGGCGCTTTGGCGACAAGAAGCCTCTGGTGCTGTCCACGTACCTGGACGCACAGGAGCACCTGCCATACGCCGACGACTCCGCCGCGGTCACACCCATGAGCGAGGAAAACGGTGCCATCATCGTGCCTGTGTATACAACCCTGGGCTCCCGCCACAACTCCTACACTTCCCACACGTCCCGTATATCCTACACCTCCCACGGGGATCTAATCAACGGCAAGCCGCCCACCAAAGAGTCTCAGCTCCTGAACAGGATGGCCTCCCACGTCCCAGAGGTCATTATTAATATATATATATTTTTAGTCCCAAGTGTGTGAGTAGATGGTCGTCCTCCCCCCCCCTCCCCCCTCGCCCCTCATGCTCATGCTCCGTCTCCCTTCCTCCCTTCTCCCTCATCTCCCGCCGACTCGTCCTCAGCCCATTCGAAGCCTCGATGGACCTCAAGTTTGGTGTGAGTGTCTCCATTTTCGCTCCCTTCGCCCCCCGCCCCCCCTCCCTTCCCCTCATCCCTACTGCTAAGTGTAGGTCGGCCCTTCGTCCCTCCTCCAGTAGGCCTATCACAACGTGGGTTCCCATATCCGCACAGCCGGGTTAACCATCATTCCTCTTATTTTATTTTTCTACGACGTATATATATATATATAAATTTTCTTCCTTTTTTCCTTCCTCCAGCACGCTTATCTCTCACCTCGTTTATTTTTTTCGATTCTCTTTTATTTTCTCTCTCTTCACCTCCGCACCATATAAACCTTGACTCAGGCGTCACCGCTTTGTCTCACGTTCCATCTTCTACAGAGCATGAGTGACAGTTTCTCCCATTAAGTATGGAATCACAAGACAAAAAAAAGTCACCCTGTGCGAGCCAATGGACCAAACAGCCACTTTCTATTCTCAGGCTAATACTAGACATGGTACAGACGCTTTAGGCCAGACACACACACGCGCGTGCATCTAGGAACACGAGAGAAGCAGCTAAGTATGTGCTAGAGGCAGCTGGATAAAGGAAACATTAGAGAGAACAGGTAAATATTTGACAGAAGCAACAGCCAGGGAATGGTAGGGAAACCCGTATACATAAACAATAATTACAAACAATAGACATATACAGTGAACAACAGTGAACAGAACACATTTCGAAAGAACGAAAAAAAAACACACACAGTGTTCTCAAAAACAAAAGTACAAATACAAACAAATCTACCGGACAGGTTTACCAATAAGTTTTACGAACCATAGACGAACAGGGTTTAGAAAACAACAGGAATAATACATCTGAGAGAGAGAGAAAGATATGTGATGACAAGGCACCTCAAAGCAGGGTAAGATAAATATGTATAAATACACACATGTACGTATATACATATAGCTATATATATGTGCATCCCTATGTATGTGTATATATATACATATAGATATGTGTACATGGGCAGCAACACCAGTCACCAGACACCTCAAGACAGGGATTGCAGGGATTCCACACCTCAGAGCAGGCTCCACATCAACACCAGAATTGACAGTGCCTAGATCTCTGAGACAGACAGTTCGGTTTTCAATTCAAGCGACTTTAGAGAGATAAATAAAAAAAAAAAAAATCTAGTGCCTCATTCCCGTTGTTAAAGCCTCCTTTTGTAACTTCCCGTAGCTGGACAATAAGCATATGCTGCAGATGCTACCGCTCAGACTGGAGGGCGAAGCATTGACAAAGAAGGATGACGAAGTTATTGATAACATCATTCGGGAAATATTTGGCCCTGATATCAACCTAGAATATATCGACAAAGATGCAGTAAGTAGGAGTACCGGATTATTTATTTTACAATTAGTTATCATTATTATATTATATTTTTATTCTTTTTTTTTTCTTACAAAACAAAAAAGGGAAATTCTTATGTGTTTTGATACATTTTTTTTTTTTCTTAAAGAGAAGTATGTTCTAAAAGTAAACATTAAAACAGCTGATCCTTCTGGAAATGAGAAGTCTGTGTCCCTCTTAATTTAATTGTCCTTCTTAAGCTTTTAAAAAAAGATGTTCTGTTTATTTCTAGCACTCATTTAATAAACGGTATTTTCCCATGATATAAAACTTAGATTAAAAAAAAAAACAGAGGGCACTTAATTAAAACCCCAAAATACGATTTAAACAGATAAGTTCATATATATAAAAAAACTAGATTATATCTCCATATATACTTATATAGCTTTTAGAAGAGGAAGAAGAAGAAGCACAAAAAAATATAAAAAGTAAATCAATCTATATATATATAACATTTCTAGATCAAATCGACACGGGACTTTATTAGACTAAGTCACCAAATTTTTCTCCCTCTGCTAGTCGGTTCAAGGCACACCTCTAGGAAGGTCCAAAGAGAATGTGGTTGTAAGTGTTTTTTTTCCCCTCTGCGTGTTCAAAGGCCCTGTCACTGTCATTTGTATGTGATTTTGGCTCAGCAGAATGTTGGAGCACCTTTCCT
>NC_091576.1:6687064-6702064 GCF_042767895.1 Penaeus vannamei
CTCTAAATTCTTATCTAAAAAGAGAGAGAGAGAGAAAGAAAAAAATATATTCCCTTATATACCCTCAGATTTTTTAAAACAATAAAAACGACAGAGCACAAAATTGCAGTACCTACAACACACCATAATAACCGAGCTATGATACGACGACAAACATAGACATTGCACCTTCTACAACTTTTGTCTACATCTTTTTTCTTACAACTGCCTCTTTCGCTTCAGCTTTCGTAATATGTATGAACATACATAGTATACACACACACATAAATATATATATATATATATATATATATATATATATATATATATATATATATATATATATATATATACATTCATTATATATGTAGATAGAAAGGTAGATTTGCACATGTAGATACAGATGCATATATTGGGATCTAGATATTCATAAAGACACACACACACACACACACTTACACACACACACACACACACACACACACACACACACACACACACACACACACACACACACACACACACACACACACACACACACACACACACACACACACACTCACTCATATATATAGCTAGATAGATAGATTTTGACACACAATGTACATACACATAAACACAGACATATGCATGCATGTATGTATGTATGTATATTGTAGTGGTAATGTTGTATGTGTAAATTACTTGATATAACCTCACGTTTTTAGTTCTCTTCGCATCGTGTTGTTCAGAAGGGAACGCCTTGCTCCCTCCTTTCCCGACGCTCATAATGTGTAGCCTCTAGTTTATGATCCGTTCGAGCCTGTGTAGCCTGTAGCCTGGGTAGTCCAGTTGTTCGTGTAAAGAAGATCCAGTCCCACATATAGCCTCTTTTAGCCATCCGTTGTCGGATTCAGAACTCGAAATTGTCCAAGCAGATCCTTTTTTAGTGTTGAAGACGCTTGAGTGTCTCTGTTGAAGTTTGAGCCTGCGTGAGCCTGTAGTTCTCACAAAAGCATGGGTGTGATTCATCATCTCAGGCTGAGTTCACATGCACTGTCGGCGCGCTGTCTCCTTCGGCCTCGGAGAATTCGGGAGATTCGCGCACTCAGACACGAGGTTGGACTCTCCTAAGACTCTAAAGACCTTTTGGAAGGGACGCTGTTGTGGGAAGCACATCAGATACAACATACAGTCCATGAGTGAAATGCTTAAAGGATTCATAAGACATGTGCAGCTACTTCTTTTTACTCCAAATTATGAACATTTAGGGAAAAAAAACGCGTTTAACGTTGACATTCAAGTGAAGTACACGATTACACAACTCCATATGCGAAGAGAATTCCCTCAGGGTTCGGGAGCAAGCGCGCCGGTGTATATTTGTGTGTTTTGTATGTGAACTCAGCCTCTTGCTGCAGAAGAAGGTAACATTGTGTAGCATACCCCACTCCCTCCCTCTCTCTCCCTCTCTCGCTCCCCCCACTCACCCTCTCTCCACGCCGCCGCCCGTTCCTCTCTCTCTGCGCTAAGCGAAGGAGAAACCAAGTCCTCCAGAGATCAAGGTGAAATTCACTCTCCAAAAAAAAAAGCGCGTGCTTGCAAGCTCGATTGCGTGGTTGAGTGCGTGCATGGCTGCAGATAGAGAAGTAGAAAGAGACAGAGAGAGCGAGAGCGAGCGAGAGAGGGGGGGTAGGTCGAAGGGCGAGAGAGAGAGAACCCATAGGGCTTGATGTTATGTAAAGAGGGGGATCTCAGACAGATCCTTGAGACCAGTACACGGCCAGCTGTCCGTGGCTCCAGTTTTCCTGCACAATACCCGGAGTCCGGAGTCCGTCTACAGGCTGCACATTCTGCTATTGTTTACATCTCTTTTTATTTACGTATTTTCATATCACCATGCCGTATACCTAACGTGGGTTAAACAGACTACCGCATTGAAATAAGACATGAGCGATGGAGCTAGATACTGTATGGCGGTTTAGATTTAAATCTGATGCTCTTCTCTTCCCGTTTTCTTTCTTGCGTTTCTCCAACTTCGTTTTCTTTTCCGTTTTCTTTCCTTTTCCGTTTTCTATTCAAATTAAAACATGCACATTAGGTACAGGCTTGCATGTTTTCTCTTCAATGCAGGATTTCAATCTATGCACAGCTTTTGTATCCCCCCCCAACCTCCCCTTCCAAAAAAGTTAATAAAAAGAAATCTGAATTTGAGAAAGAAATTATCATAAGTCCAGAGACCTAATTATCATCGGTCCTTCGTATTAATTAAGATATGAACATTTTTAATTAATCGATTCCATTCACTTTTTTTTTTTATTTTAGCCTTTACCTTGACAAAATATTTTATCACATTTCTTATTTTTTGACTGACCTTCATTTCCTGTTAATATGATTTTTAATTATGATATTCAAAACGTGAGTCAGAGTTGGAGAAATTTTTCTTTTAATCGAAATGATGATTAATGAGAACTGTAATTATAATAATGATTTTAGTTATGTCTGTTATTATCTTTATTTCTTAGTTTTCCGGCTATTGTTTATTTGGTATTGTTCTTATTAGCATATCGTTAAACTTATCATTAGATAACTAATGTTATTAGTGACAATATTGTTGTTGTTATTAATATTATTGTTATCAAGGTTATTATTATCATTCTAATTATCATTATTATGGTTGTTATTTTCATAATGATGATAATGATTGTTGTTATTACCATTATTATCATTATTACTATTATCATCATTATCATTGTCATTATCATTATTATTATTATAATTATTATTATCATTATTATTGTTACTGTTATTACTATTATTACTAAAATTATCATGATCATCATTATGGTAACAATTGGAATGGTAATCATGATAATAATTCTAATGATAATAATGGTGATAATAATAATCATGATGATAAAGATAATAGTTATAATGATAATATTAATAATAATGATAATAATAATAATAATCATTATTATTATTATTGTTATTATGATGATGATAATAATAATCATAATAATAATAATAATAATAATAATAATAATAATAATAATAATAATAATAATAATAATAACAATAATAATAACAATAATAATAATAGTAATAATAATAATAATAATAATAATAATAATAATAATAATAATAATAATTAAAAGGATAATAATAATAATAGTAATGATGATGATGATGACGATCATAATAACAGTAACATTAAAGACAAAAATTACGATACTTCTGATAATGATAATAATGGTAGGGTATTGATAATGATGATAATGATAATGATGATAATGATAATAGTAATAGTAATAATGAGGATAATAACAATGATAATAATGATGATGATTATGATTATGATAATCTTTATTATCAATGTTATTATCATTATTCTTATTATCGTTGTTATTATTAGCATTATTATCTATCATAATCATTATCATTATCCTTTTCTTTATCATAATTGGTAATATAATTGCTATTATCATAATGAAAATGAAAATGAAAACCAGAATAATTATAATAATTGCCATAATATTAATAAGTTATTATCGTCAGTATTGCTACTGTCACCTTCGTCATCATTATCATCATTATCCCTTACCTTTTCTAAATATGAATAAATAATAAACACAAAATAACGAAGGACTGTATTCGCCCTCTCCACTCGCGCATCTCTGAGCTTCTCTCTTCCTTTATCCATTATTCAATTATCTAATTATTATCACTCGTTCTTCTCCCACGAATACCACCCAGACATGCTTAGTTGCCAATCCGCCGCCTGCACTATTTTCAAAAGCTTCCACAAAAAAGATACGATACAGATATATATATATATATCACGTAATGATGATTATATCAGTGGTATGTCATGGTCAATCATTGGTTTCATTATGGTAGTAAATTACATCCGGATATAGTCATTATTGCTCGTTCATTATAGCACTATTTTTCCTCACCTGGGATGACCCACACACGTCACTGGCTTTCTCACGAACTCAAAAACTAACAGTATTTTTTTTTTTCTTTTTTTTTAATAGTTAGATTTTCTCACTTCTGCCACGATGCCTCTGCAGTATGTTGATATGAAAAAAAAAATGTATTGAAATTTATGACTACATTCTTGACCTCTTATTAAGATTTTATTTGTTTGTTTGTTTGTTACTATTGTTTTAATTCATTATTGTTTTAATGACAATGTTGTTGTCATTATTATTCTTGTTATGATTATTTATATTACTTTTGTTTTTATCATCATTATTATCATTATTGTTGATATTATTATCATTATCATTATCATTATCATCATTATTATAATTATCATTATTATTATTATTATCATTATTATTATTATTATTATTGTTATTATTATTATTATTATTATTATTATTATTATTATCATTATTATTATTATTATTATTATCATTATTGTTATTATTATTATTATTATTATTATTATCATCGTTACTTATTAATTATTATTATTACAATTATCATGCATTATCACCAACATTATTCTTATCATCATTTGTCATTATCATCATTATCACTACAGCTATTCATATTATTAATGATATAGTTTTTTCTTATTTATATTATTATCATGATTATTATCATCGATATTAGTTTTTATTATTATCCTCACATTTCACATTTAGTTTTATCGATATTATTTATTTTCTTGCACCATCATTGTTGTTTATCGTTGTTATAACTATGGTTATTATTATCATTGTTACCATCAATATTATTATCATCGTATTATGATCATTATCATAATTTTAATTTTTTATCACAATTATTATTATCGTTATTAATGTTAGTATGATTTTTATGATGATAATATAATGATAATAACAGTTGTTATTATTATTATCATTATTATCATTGTTATTATTATTATCATCATTATTATTATGTCACTATTATTATTATTATTATTATTGTTATTATTATTATTATTATTATTATCATTATCATTATTATTATTATTATTATTATTATTATTATTACCTTTAAGTTATAATAATCAGAAATATTAGTACTGTTCTTCCCATTACAATAATTTCTGTCAAATCTTTAAAGAAAATACTTATAGTTCCATACCCTTCCTCCTTGCAATAAAAAAGAATAAATAAATAAATAAAAGCTAGAAAAAAAATCTCTACTTTTAAAAATAACTTTGACAACATCACTACAATGTAGATTTTTTTTTTCTCTGAATGAACTATCAATGAATCTCTGTTTACTTCTCAATTTGATGTTTACTATCAATTTGTCATATCAATTTAATTTCTTCTTTGTCTCATCTGTATATTTCTTCATGCTACCTACTGGAAGGAGGGGAAATATTTAAGGTTCATTGCAAGGGTATTTATTCATATTTCAGGGTATTTTAGGGTATTTTAGGGTATTTTAGGGTATTTTAGGTGTCAGGTATTTTGCAGTGAAATATGTTGTTATGAGAGTACTTGTTCAAGTTCAATTTAATTTATATTTTAGGAATATTTGATTAGGCTTGTTAAAGGTAACATTTTATAAGCTTAAATATGGAATTGCTTATTAATATTTGTCATTCTGAGAATCTTAGAGGTTAGGTGTAGTATATTACTGAATGTTATATGATTTGGTAAGTATATTTTACTAAATTAGTGTAGGTTATTATAATTAAAAGAATATATATTACTTTGTGCTATAAGTATGAAGTAACGAATCAATTTCCTCTTTGTTGAATTGCAAAGCTTGTATTTAGTAGATTAAATGAATTTGTTGTTGATTTTGAATATTTCATAAATTTTAGATGTATATTTACCTTTTTTAAATATAAATAGTTAAAGAAAGTTAGCTTTTAGTGATAGGGATTTGCAGAAAATAGGTCAATAGAAAAGATATGTTCAAGTATAGGTTAAACCTAAAGAGAAAAATTAATATGACATAGGCCTATATATCTGAAATGTGTATTTGTATGTTTAATGAGTTAATGTTTTCCTCCCTGCAGCAAGCCAAGAAGGCGGAGGCACATAATTTTTGTTCTGTGTCTAATATTTACTAATTTTATTTGCTCTTCTCGACTATACCGGGTCCCCCTCTCGTAGTCTGTCTGTGTTTGTGTGTGACGGGGTCCGTAACTTGTTCTTGTTTTTGATTATATAGATCCATACAAATAAATACAGATGAACGCCTCTATACTGGTAATAAGTTTTAAAATCCCTTTTTTGTCTTCTTTTTTCGAGTACGAAATTGACAAGGGGGCGATTTGGATATAAAAATGTGACGTATATGCTACCAGATTTTTTTTTCCCATTTTCTGTGGAAGGTTGACGCACCCCGTCCGTTTTCTGTAGCTAGCTAAGTGTGCCGTCCTACCTTCCTCGGGTCGAAGAGCCTTTACTAACTCGTTTTTACAGTTTCTTACTATTATTTCCCTGCAGACGAGGAGGAAGAGACTCTTAAGGATAAGATCAAGCGAAAAGTGTACGAATACTTGATGAAATGCATCGACCTCTTCTGTGTCTGGGACTGTTGTAGGGTTTGGGTCAGATTTGCAGAATTTGTTGAGACCATTATCTTTGATCCATTTGTGGAATTGTTCATCACTCTCTGTATCGCCGTCAACACACTCTTCATGGCCATGGACCACTACGGCATGAACAAGGAATTTGAAAACTTCTTGAAGACTGGAAACTACGTAAGTATCCCCTTCGTGCTTACTGTTCACACATTCTCGCCTCACCGGCCCATCCCCATTCTCCCCCTCCCTCCCCTCCCCTCCCCTTCCCTTCTCTCTCCGCATCAGGGTGCTCAGCGCCCTGTCCTATCCCCCCCCCTCCTCTCCCCCAGCCCCATACTCCCCCAAACCCCGTTTCATTTAACAATACAAGACCTCTCCCCCCTTTCCCCCTTCCCCCCTTCCCCCCCTCCTCCCCCTGGGCCCCATCTCAATTTCTTCACACCGCTGCACCTGCTCTGCCGTCTACGGTTCTACCACGCGAATTTTCCTTCGCTGAAGACTCTGCAGCTCACAGTCTCTCTCGGCTGACTTCTTGCTCACTGACGTCACACTTTTCTTTGGCTTCTCTTCCGGTGGCTTGTGTGTAAGTGTGTGTGTGTGTGTGTGTGTGTGTGTGTGTGTGTGTGTGTGTGTGTGTGTGTGTGTGTGTGTGTGTGTGTGTGTGTGTGTGTGTGTGTGTTGTATAAGTGTATACATGTATTTGAGAGAGAGAGAGAGAAGAAAGAAAGAGTTTGTCCGTTTGCGTGTATTTGCGTGTCTGATATAGTATAAAAAATGTCACAAAATCAACCTATTTCAGAAAAAATATATGCATATAATTTGTTTCAATGACTTATTCATTCATAAGGCGATCACAATGTCATTCATACCGGGTTTTCTAAAAGATTTTGTATATCATAAGGTGTTAAGTGAATACAACAGCCTTTCCTTGATTTTAATGCTGTTTGATAGATAAATCTGAACGTATTCACCTTGTACAGTTACAAAGAATTGAATCGTTAATGGATATCGTTAAGTCGATGATTTAAGAAAAATAATCAGGCATTGTAACATGTATTTTATATAATGTAATACGTCAAAGCTCAAGTTGTGTGTGTGTGTGTGTGTGTGTGTGTGTGTGTGTGTGTGTGTGTGTGTGTGTGTGTGTGTGTGTGTGTGTGGTTGCGTCTGCGTATAGGCGTGTAGGTGGATGTATGTCAATGGATGTGAGTGTGTATATGTGTATCTGCATGGGTATGACTGTGTATGTGTGTATATATGCTTATAGTTGTGTGTGCGTCCATGGCTGTGCCTCTGTATATGTGTGTATCTGCAAATTGTAAATAAACACGGGTTTATTTACTTTTAGGCCTTTAGTTGCGCCTGTGCATACACGTATGTATGTGTGTGCACGCTTGTGAATACGTGCGTGTCACTCGGTCATTCCTTCTTGCCCTGACCTGTTGCAAGGTCAATCCGGGTCACCTCAAGCTCCTCCTCCCAACGCATGTGGATTCATCGCGACCTGGATCCAGCTTGTCATGCATCCCTATCTCGTTCTCTCTTCACTTCCTCTTTTATTATCTCTCCTTCCACTCTTTTGCGAAATCATTGCATTGGCTTCACGTTTGGTTGTTTGTGTAGCAGTGTGGGGGTGTATCGACCGAAGGTAACTATCGAGAGTGGTGTTCATGTGTGCCCTTTGCATGACACTGGGAGGAAAGTGACCCAGTCGTGCATGACAGGGAAGAGCACTCATTAGTATAGCCTCTCCTTCGCATGACACACAGCTGCACTCAAGACGTATTAATGATAAGAATGTAGATTTAGATCGTGTTTCCCCAATTTACAAATCTGTGTATTTCAATATGCCTCAAACCAGTTTAGCTACTAGTGTAATAATAAGTTGAACAATTCGTTAAATAATCTGTGAAGAATGTTATATTTTTTTCAAGAGAACAGCATTTAATACCACCTGTATTCTGTTGTTTCTCGTGTTCACGTTATCTTTATATAGCCTAGTACAGTATGACACAATATAACCAAATAGAACACATCGTATAGTGTAAAATAAGGTGTAACATATCTTAGAGAAAATAAACTTCACGTGAGATGTAATAGGAAAATATAACGTAATATAACAAATTATAACGGTACATACGATAGCATTAAAAAGCATAGCTAAGTGTAAGTTAATATACAAAATTACATAATACTATATTTAAACTGTAACCTGGATAATTGTACCGTGACATAACGTAGCATAATTGATATGAGATATAGCTGATACCGCGATAAAGCAATTTTGATTAAAGATATGACCAATTAAGGTTTACATTTGATTAATGAACCTATTTAATTCGCAAGCTAAGTTTGGTGATTTGGAGGTAAATAAAGGAATCAGTGTCTAAATCTATTCGTCAAAAATAGAAAAAAAGAAGTTTATTTACGTGAAGTTTTTCCCAGGAGTAGATAGTGGTTTTAGTGTACTGTATCCCTTGAAATCCTAAGGCACGTAATACACAGATTTTGATGTAACCTTTGAATTTTATTTCTGTCAGATTTTTGTCACTTCGAGAGAGAGGTTGCAAAAAATATGTATTTCTTATCATTGGCCATTCGAAATTTGATTTGAATTTTTTAAAAAGTCAGATTTGTTCATAATTATTCATCTAAATTTCTCGTTATTATTCTGTGTCCCGTATTTCAGTATCTTTTTTCTTCGATCATCTCTCTCCCTCTATTTATTCGCGTTTACTTGTTTCCCTCCTTCATTCTTTTAATATCTCCAGGATCTTTTTTAATGGAGTTTGATTAGTTTTAACCAAAGTCTGTTTGTCCTTTGCTACGAGCATCTATGTGTACCTCTGTATTATTTTGTTCACATGTAATTGTTGTGTCAATTGTCGACTGATTCTGTTTGTTATTATTGATGTTCTCATAATCATTTTTGCACATATGTCTGTCTCTCTGATGATTCTTTGTTTTATATATGTCTTGCACTTGCATATAAATTCCAGAAGTTTCTGATATAATGTTTTATTTGTTCATCAGTTTATCCCTCTATTTATTTTCCCTTATCTATTAGTTGGTCACGTGGTTGATTTGCCTTAATTAAAGTGGTTTGTACTAAAGTGACATTTTGTTCATTTGAATTGTCTCTTATTTATGAATGTGAAAATACGAGAACTACAAAACGGGATTTTTATTTCAATTGTAGTTGATTTACGAGTTTTTTTTGTTTTTTGTTTGTTTGTTTACTTATTTCTTGATATTTTCTTTACAGTCCCAGTTTTCTATATTCAGTCTCCGCCGTTATAGATGATTTATATTTTTTTTCCTTTCTCTCTCTATCTATCTATCTATCTATCTATCTCTCCCTCTCTCTCTCTCTCTCTCTCTCTCTCTCTCTCTCTCTCTCTCTCTCTCTCTCTCTCTCTCTCTCTTCGTCGTCCTCTCTTACTACCTCTTTTTCTATCTTTCTTTTTCTTCCGACTGCATAAATCGACAGTTTACCTCTAATCTCCCTTCTCGTATTTGATCTTCGTCTATTGCGATTATTATTCTTTTACCTTTTATATATACCGTGATCATTCGTCATCGAATACCAATTAATTTTCCTTTATTTTCATTTCTTTATTTTTCGGTTATTCATTTCTTTTCCCTCTCCACCATCGATCAACTTTCCCTTTTTTCTTTCTTTTCGTTTCCCTTTTTATGATCTTACAACCTTACTTCCCTCCTCTCCTCCTCGCGTCCCTCCATCCTCCCCTCACCCCCTCCCCCTCCCCCTCCCTCCCCCCCGAGCCCCGCTAACGCCTCCCTTGTACCGCCCCGAGCCCCGCTAACGCCTCCCTTGTACCGCCCCGAGCCCCGCTAACGCCTCCCTTGTACCGCCCCGAGCCCCGCTAACGCCTCCCTTGTACCGCCCCGAGCCCCGCTAACGCCTCCCTTGTACCGCCCCGAGCCCCGCTAACGCCTCCCTTGTACCGCCCCGAGCCCCGCTAACGCCTCCCTTGTACCGCCCCGAGCCCCGCTAACGCCTCCCTTGTACCGCCCCGAGCCCCGCTAACGCCTCCCTTGTACCGCCCCGAGCCCCGCTAACGCCTCCCTTGTACCGCCCCGAGCCCCGCTAACGCCTCCCTTGTACCGCCCCGAGCCCCGCTAACGCCTCCCTTGTACCGCCCCGAGCCCCGCTAACGCCTCCCTTGTACCGCCCCGAGCCCCGCTAACGCCTCCCTTGTACCGCCCCGAGCCCCGCTAACGCCTCCCTTGTACCGCCCCGAGCCCCGCTAACGCCTCCCTTGTACCGCCCCGAGCCCCGCTAACGCCTCCCTTGTACCGCCCCGAGCCCCGCTAACGCCTCCCTTGTACCGCCCCGAGCCCCGCTAACGCCTCCCTTGTGCCGCCCCGAGCCCCGCTAACGCCTCCCTTGTGCCGCCCCGAGCCCCGCTAACGCCTCCCTTGTGCCGCCCCGAGCCCCGCTAACGCCTCCCTTGTGCCGCCCCGAGCCCCGCTAACGCCTCCCTTGTACCGCCCCGAGCCCCGCTAACGCCTCCCTTGTACCGCCCCGAGCCCCGCTAACGCCTCCCTTGTACCGCCCCGAGCCCCGCTAACGCCTCCCTTGTACCGCCCCGAGCCCCGCTAACGCCTCCCTTGTACCGCCCCGAGCCCCGCTAACGCCTCCCTTGTACCGCCCCGAGCCCCGCTAACGCCTCCCTTGTACCGCCCCGAGCCCCGCTAACGCCTCCCTTGTACCGCCCCGAGCCCCGCTAACGCCTCCCTTGTACCGCCCCGAGCCCCGCTAACGCCTCCCTTGTACCGCCCCGAGCCCCGCTAACGCCTCCCTTGTACCGCCCCGAGCCCCGCTAACGCCTCCCTTGTACCGCCCCGAGCCCCGCTAACGCCTCCCTTGTACCGCCCCGAGCCCCGCTAACGCCTCCCTTGTACCGCCCCGAGCCCCGCTAACGCCTCCCTTGTACCGCCCCGAGCCCCGCTAACGCCTCCCTTGTACCGCCCCGAGCCCCGCTAACGCCTCCCTTGTACCGCCCCGAGCCCCGCTAACGCCTCCCTTGTACCGCCCCGAGCCCCGCTAACGCCTCCCTTGTACCGCCCCGAGTCCCGCTAACGCCTCCCTTGTACCGCCCCGAGCCCCGCTAACGCCTCCCTTGTGCCGCCCCGAGCCCCGCTAACGCCTCCCTTGTGCCGCCCCGAGCCCCGCTAACGCCTCCCTTGTACCGCCCCGAGCCCCGCTAACGCCTCCCTTGTACCGCCCCGAGCCCCGCTAACGCCTCCCTTGTACCGCCCCGAGCCCCGCTAACGCCTCCCTTGTACCGCCCCGAGCCCCGCTAACGCCTCCCTTGTACCGCCCCGAGCCCCGCTAACGCCTCCCTTGTACCGCCCCGAGCCCCGCTAACGCCTCCCTTGTACCGCCCCGAGCCCCGCTAACGCCTCCCTTGTGCCGCCCCGAGCCCCGCTAACGCCTCCCTTGTACCGCCCCGAGCCCCGCTAACGCCTCCCTTGTGCCGCCCCGAGCCCCGCTAACGCCTCCCTTGTACCGCCCCGAGCCCCGCTAACGCCTCCCTTGTGCCGCCCCGAGCCCCGCTAACGCCTCCCTTGTACCGCCCCGAGCCCCGCTAACGCCTCCCTTGTACCGCCCCGAGCCCCGCTAACGCCTCCCTTGTATCGCCCCGAGCCCCGCTAACGCCTCCCTTGTACCGCCCCGAGCCCCGCTGACGCCTCCCTTGGACCGCCCCGGGCCCCGCTAACGCCTCCCTTGTACCGCCCCCAGCCCCGCTAACGCCTCCCTTGTACCGCCCCGCGCCCCGCTAACGCCTCCCTTGTACCGCCCCGAGCCCCGCTAACGCCTCCCTTGTACCGCCCCGAGCCCCGCTAACGCCTCCCTTGTACCGCCCCGAGCCCCGCTAACGCCTCCCTTGTTCCGCCCCGACGCCCGCCAACGCCTCCCTTGTCCCGCCCCGAGCCCCGCCAACGCCTCCCTTGTACCGCCCCGAGCCCCGCTAACGCCTCCCTTGTACCGCCCCGAGCCCCGCTAACGCCTCCCTTGTACCGCCCCGAGCCCTCCCTCCCTCCCCCTCCTCCCCCCCCGAGCCCCGCTAACGCCTCCCTTGTACCGCCCCGAGCCCCGCTAACGCCTCCCTTGTACCGCCCCGACAGTTTTTTACGGCCACCTTCAGTATCGAGTGCTTCGCCAAGATCATCGCCATGAGCCCCAAGTATTACCTCCAAGAAGGGTGGAATATCTTCGACTTCATCATCGTGGCGCTGTCGTTGCTCGAGCTGGGTCTCGCCAACGTGTCTGGCCTGTCGGTGTTGAGGTCGTTTCGATTGGTGAGTGTGGGCGGGGTGCTGGGGTCCTGGGGTCCTGGGGTCCTGGGGTCCTTTCAGCGAGAGTGGGGGCAGTTCTTTTTCATTTTCTTCAGTGGGAGCAAGGCCTTAATTGCTTCTATAGTGACGGCGGGGTCCTGGGGTCCTTTCAGCGAGTGGAGCGGTCCCTCTTCATTTTCTTCAGTGGGACCAAGGCTTCATTGCTTCTACAGTGTAGGCGGGGTCCTGGGGTCCTTTCAATGAGTGGGGGAAGTTCTTTTTCATTTTCTTCAGTGGGAGCAAGACCTTCATTTTTTCTATAGTTAGAGTGGGGGCCCTGTTTTCCTGTATTAATTTAATGTTAACGGGCATAAGGTGTTTCTATTGGTGAGTGAGGGCTTCCCCTTTTCATTTTCTTCAGTGGGAGCAAGGCCTTAATTGTTTTTATAGTGAAATCGGGGGCCTTGTTTTCCTGTATTAATTTAGCGTCAGTGAGTCTAAGGCGTTGTGATTGATGAGTGAGAGCGAGGTCCTGGGTTCCTCTTAGCGAAAGGGAGGCCATTTCCTTTTGATTTTCTTCAGTGACAGCAAAACCAATTTTTTCCTATAGTGAGAACGGGGACCTTGTTTTCCTGTGGTGAAAGGAGGGTCCCGGTGTTGCTTTAGTGTTAATGAGGCATAAGGGGTTTCTTTGGCGAGATCAGGGCCCCATGTTCCCTTTAGTGAGATCAAGGTCACCTATTTCATCTTTAGCAAGAACGGGACCCCCTGTTTTCTTTAGTGAGAGCAAGGTCGCCCTCATAAGAAGATCTGGGCTCCCTTTTTCTATTGTCAGAATGAGATCGTTAGTGAGAACGATCACAATTTTTGCTTACACTGAGGTTTTTTTCGTTTCCTCTCACTGCCTTCAGTGCCTCATAAAACAGTCAAAAAATCCTGTGCTCATATTTTGATAATATTCCATTCATCATACGTTGAGTCATTGCATGCCACGTGTGTGAAGGAAGATCTGCACTTCCCCGCAGCTGTTCTTACGGTAACCCTCTTCCTCTCCCCTCTCCAGCTTCGTGTCTTCAAACTGGCGAAGTCTTGGCCGACACTCAATCTCCTCATTTCCATCATGGGTAAGACCGTTGGCGCCTTGGGTAACCTGACCTTCGTCTTGTGTATTATCATCTTCATTTTCGCCGTGATGGGCATGCAGCTCTTCGGCAAGAATTACACAGGTGAGTGCCCAACCCTCGGGAAGGGAGGCTGTTCTGGCACTCCCCCAAATGCCGTAATTTCCTTTGAGAATGAATCTTTGTTCTATGTCCATAACTATCTCAATTATAAAAAGGAATTGTTGTAACTGGTCCCATATATAACGACACAAACGCGAGACCAACGGCTGAACAAACACCCCCACTTCGTTCCAGACAACGTGAGTCGCTTCAAGCCGAGCTCCGACGGCCAACTGCCGCGCTGGAACTTCATAGATTTCATGCACTCGTTCATGATCGTGTTCCGGGTGCTGTGCGGAGAGTGGATCGAGAGTATGTGGGACTGCATGCTGGTCGGCGACTGGTCGTGCATCCCCTTCTTCTTGGCCACTGTCGTCATCGGAAACTTGGTCGTAAGTGCCCCCCTGTTCTCTTTGTTTTGGGCGGAGTTAAAGTGAAGAGAAAGGGAGTGAAAGGGACTCCATGTTGTAAAGAGGGAAAGAAATGCCTGTGGTTGGCTTCGCGTATTTATTTATGTCCGTTTGGAGGGCGGGCACGGAACGCCCCGTTATGCCCGAGACGAGTTTATTGGATGGTGAGACTCGTAGGGAAGGCGGGAGGCGGGGCATGAGCCCGGACGGGGCGGGGCGGGGCGGAGCGAGCGACATGGGGGAGGAGCTTCGGAAGAAACGTTGCGGGTGGGATGCTTCGCGTTTCCTTTTTGTGGAAAAATCAGTTACTTCTTAATCTGTAATCGGTCAGTAAATAAAATGATTAAAATATAATCATTATGCAAGTCTAGACCAGAATATAAGTAAATTTGATATAATATAGAGAAAGCTGTCAATGTAATTAACATTTTCACAATTCTTCTTCACTCCATATTCCGAAATTGTTTACAAAATGAAATAAACTTCTGTCGATAAGCCACGCCTCCCCCATGTAATAAAACATATGAGCAAATCACGAAATGGAATGAATAGATTAAATAGGTAAATAACGAATAGAGTAGATAGATAAATATTT
>NC_091576.1:6707064-6714564 GCF_042767895.1 Penaeus vannamei
ATTAGAGCCCCCTCATTAGAGCCCCCTCATTAGAGCCCCCTCATTAGAGCCCCCTCTAGAGCCCCCTCATTAGAGCCCCCTCGCTAGAGCCACGCCCCGCCCGAGCCCGTTCTGACGCCCCTCCCTGTCCCCCCCACAGACGGGAAGATGAAGAACAACTCCGTCATCAACAACAGCAAACACATCGGCAACTCGATCGGCAAAGACAACCGCGACGTCATCGAGAACGACTACAGCAACAAGAAGATCGTCCGCCTGGAGGAGGACGCCGTCAGCAACAACTCCCTGGGCTCGCACAAGAACCGGAAGCTGAAGAGCGACAGCGGGAGCCACAAGGGGTCGACGGAATCCCTCGATGACGGAGAGGAGAAGAAAGATGCCAGTAAGGAGGACCTCGAGGATGGTATGCTACTTGATGGTACTCTCACTCGCACTCAGCCCCCGTTCGTTCCTAGACTTAAGGTATCGGGTTAGATCGGAGTGTCTGTTGGCCGGCACTTGGAAGCCATTTTGGGGTCGGAGAAGGCGTTCCGGAGGAGGGGGCGGCGCGCGCCCGACCGCCCCGCCTCGCCAGGACGCCTCTCTCGCGCGCCCTTCCTTGCTTCCGAGCGCGGGGGGGCCCAGGTCGCTTTGGGGAGGGGGAGGGGGGAAGGACACGCCCCTTTGTTTGTTGATTGGAGAGCCGGTCAACAAAGTCCTCTTCCGAAGCGACCTGAGACCGAATCGATATTCCAGACCCACTCTTTAACGATGGAAGAGGTCTCACCGGGTCAGTTCTCATCACTGTTTTCTCTAAATTCGGTTTCAAACTCACGGAAAAGACATTGCCAGCGGAAGACGCCTCTTCACCAGCGGTCCAAATTCGGGACTTTGTCGCCATCTCCATTAGAGTCAGCGCACAGTGAGAGAGTTGTTCCTTCTACGAGAGGTCTTTCAGCGTTCATTGGGCGAAGGTGACAAGGAGCTGTCTCAACCTTTAGTAACTTTGATCAGTAATGGTGATCCACTTAGACCAGCAAGTTTCTTTAAGCAATACCAAAATTCCTCTTTCCTACTCGGGTACATGTACGGCTTTCCAAATTGGGACCGGAAGTAGAAGCGAATCACACAGTCACCCTCGTACAATAAAAGTAACGTAGATTATAAAGCTGCTGTAAATTTAAGTTGCTGTTTTTATCATGTCATTAAGCATTTTATTGCTACGGCTTTCTGACTTTTTTGCATGAACACGCGCCAACTCACACTTAGATGAAGGACAAATATCAAATCGCAGCAAGGGTAAGCTTAGATCAGGATGGATGACTGTGGTGCAGACTACGACTTGCAGTTACCAGTCACTTCATCAACCATCATTCAGTCATCAGTCAGTTCATCCTCCACTGAGTAGGCTTCCAGTCATAGACGTTTGAGGCAAAGCGAGTCCAGTCAATTCATTTGTTTAGGTCAGTTTGTTCTCACTTATTTGTTCATGTTCAGGTGGGACCGTGTTGTAACCTTTCCAACTTGTTTTCCTTCTTAAGTTCATGGGCGGAGACTATTCATTCCAACTCCTCTAGTAGGCGGGGCATGTGTTGTGACTCCTCCCCTGTGTCTGGTGGGGCGGAGCATGTATAACTCCCCCCATTTCTATTGTAGGCGGGGCATGTGTTGTAACTCCTCCTACTCATCTTGTAAGAAGAGAATCTAGGTGTTGCATTTCCCTCTGTGGCATCGGCAGGGGTTTCTCAATCAACCTGATCTATCCCTGGAATTTTATACGTTGATTAGTACTTATTCCTAACTAAGGGGAAATGTAGTGCTTGTGATAATGTAGTATATATATATCGTTTGTAATCTTTTTACTAGTCTTCTTTTCTTTTGATTCTACCTTGTTTTTTTTCATAGTCATTTTAATTAACATGATGAACATGTGACTATTTTTGATTGGGCATGTACTGTACGAGTAGTATTAACCTCCCTAATCCCGTTTTCTCTCTTAACGTGATTCATGTTTTGATAGATTTCCCATTTTCATGTAGCCAGGTAGAGACGACCCCAGAGATCCCGTTTTCTTTGTATGAGAAGTACAAGGCAACAGACCCCATTTTCTTGTAGATGGGGCGAGAGCAATCACCCCCACCACCCCACCCCCCACAACCACCCATTTTTCTCGTAGCTGGTTAAATGTAGTCTCACCCATTCATTTTCCTCTTAGCCAGGCTATGTAGTCTCAGTCTACTGATTTTACAAGCGTGGTGTCTGCCATAGGTAAGGATACGTATTATGTCTAAAAATTCTACGGATATCAAAGACAATTTGTTAGATGATGAACGGGCAGATGAACACTCAGAGAACCAGTGAAAAAAGGCTTTTGAACACTGGTTCCTTGCCGAGTATGTTTTTAGAACCAGGGTCCTTTTTGAATCATTTTAGAAAGAAAAGAAAATCCAAAATATTTTGGGTAGTTGATCCTCATAGTCGTGTTGTTTTTTTTTTTTCATTCTTGCCAAGAACACCATCTTTCAAATTGCTTGAACATGAAAAAAAAGAGCCAAAAGAACCTAAGAAAATGGCTGTGATCGTTCTTAACTGTAGTGTTTGTTCTTTTACATCAATCCATGAAAAGGAAGACATTTCTGGGCCTCTTTTTTGCTGCCTATGAGTTTAACATTCCTTTGGGCTTCTGCCACTCCATAATAGCTCTAAGTCTTGATGATGATCTTGATAATAACTTCTAAGAATATGTGCTTCATTTTTTATGCAGAGTATGTATGGGTGTATATGTAAGTATGTAAATGTGTGTGTGTGTCTATATATGTCTATATATACACACATGTTTTTGGTCTTTTATATATATATATATATATATATATATATATATATATATATATATATATATATATATATATATATATATATATATATATATATATATATATATATATATATATATATATATATATATATATATATGTATGTGTGTGTGAGTGTGTGTGTGTGTGTGCGTGTATGCATGTGTACATATATATATATATATATATATATATATATATATATATATATATATATATATATATATATATATATATATATATATATACAGTGTATATATATACATATGTATGTATGTATGTGTGTGTGTATATATATATGTAATATATATATGGACATATATATATACATATACATACATAGATATATATATATATATATATATATATATATATATATATATATATATATATATATATATGTATATATATATATATATATATGTATATATATATGTATATATATATATATATATATATATATATATATGTGTGTGTGTGTGTGTATGTGTGTGTGTGTGTGTGTGTGTGTGTGTGTGTGTGTGTGTGTGTGTGTGTGTGTATGTGTGTGTGTCTGTGTGTCTGTGTGTGTGTCTGTGTCTGTGTCTGTATATGTATATGCATATGCATATATGCATATGTATACATGCACATATATACATATATGTGTGTGTGTGTGTGTGTGTGTATGTGTGTGTGTGTGTGTCTACATATAATTAATAGGTATAGATTATAAAGGACAAGTGCACTTTCCCCTTGACAGTCATATTTACATATATTCTGAATCAACATAAGAATTCAGTATCAAAAACAACCTTTCCAAGTCTTCTCAAATTCATTTCAAAATACTCTGAACATCCCGATGAACGCGTCTCTTCCCATTTCTGTCAACATCTGAACATGTTTTTATTTTTATGAAAAAAACTGTTTTAACCTTATTCCTCTGTGCTTATCTGACGGGGAATTTACTATGGCTTTCCCGCTGCTTGTGATGTATGGCGTGTGTTTAAGGAAAATGTGTTTTTTTTTTTTAATGGTTTTGTGAAGGAAGGTTCGCTTGCTTATGGTGTGCTGTTCCTCTGTTTAGTGTTGAGGGATGAAGTCGTTGGTGAAAGAAGGTTCGCTTGCTTATGGTGTGCTGTTCCTTTGTTTACCGTTGAGGGAAAGAAGGAGAGGGGAGTGAGTAGAGAGGAGGGGAAGAAGGAGAGGGGAGTGAGTAGAGAGGAGGGGAAGAGAGAGGGAAGGTTGGGGTAAGCGAGGGGAGAGTGGTATTGAGGGAAGTGAAGGGAAAAGAACTTAAGTCGAGTACATGGTTTTGCGTTAGAGACTTGGAAATGGGATTGTGACGTCATTTTAGTGGGTGGAGTTACCATGCTTCTTGGAATGAGAGAAAGAGAAAGGGAAATGCGATTCCTTGTTGCTGATTGGCTGAGAGAGACTGGAGGAAGGGGGGGCGGGGTTAAAGAGAGGACCCTAGTGAGAAAGACTATTTATGGGAGGGAGAATGATCGTCGTAGAGAGAGAAAAGAGGGGAGGAGAAAGGACAAATATACAGATAACGGATAGGAGATTCCGGAGAGAATGTCTGTGCTCGCTGCTGACCGGTTTCTGACAGATAGATGGATGCTGTGGCTTTACCTTTAGAGAGCTCAGGCTGGGGATAGATCGGCTAGAGAGTGGTTGTGTCACTCGAGTAGGTCGAGGTGAAAGATCATCGAACAGGAGCCTTCTTTTTTTCAAGCTGCCGTTAGCTTTCCCTCGCATCTCTTCCACCAATCATTGGGGAGTAAGCTTTTGACTCACGATGCGAAGCTTAACATCATGGGCAGTCCGTAGAGCAGGGCGGGATCAGTCATATCACTAAGCTTGAGATAGTAACTGCGACAGTGTAGTCTTCTTCTCCATCGTCTGCTGTTCCCGTCGCTGTGCACATCCATGAGAGAAAAAAAATAAAACTGCTGTTCCTGCTGTCCGCACCTCCGTCCTGCTGCATCGTCTGGTCCTGCCCTCTGCTTCTGCTGACCTTGCTCTCTCATCCTGACCCCCCCGCTTCCAGCCCCCTCCGCCGCCCCCCCGCTGGCCGCCCGTCTCTCTGGATGGAGTGGGCGTGGGCGCTGAGAGAGAGAGAGAGAGGGGGGTGGCCAGCGCGGTCCAAGGGGCGTCCATCCCAAGGTCTTCGGTCATCCTCTCATTCCTTCCCTCACTCCCTCACACACACGACACGACCCGCCGCGTCCATCCCTCGCTGGAGGACGCGAGTCACGCCCCTTCACACTCCCTCCCTCCTTCGCCCCCCTCTTCCTCCTCCTCCTCCACCTCCTCCTCCTCCACCTCCTTCTCTTCACTCCCCCTCAACCCTTCCTTGCCCACCTCTGTGACACCCTTTCTCTCTCTCTCCCGCGCACACACCTCACACTTTCACCCTTGACCCAAAAATCGTCCCTACACTCAAAATCGGCCTCACACTCCCTATTTTATTCCAGATTTCCAGGGATCGAGCGGGGACGAGGAGATGGGAGACGAGGAGAACGCCATGCCCATTATGGACACCGGAAGTGACGTGGCCCTGGACTACCCTTCGGAGTGTTTCAAGGAGAGCTGTTACATCAAGTGTCCCTGGTGTAGGGTAAGTGTTCCCGACGGGTTGGAAAGGCGTCTCTTGTCCTGCTGACCTGTTCTGTCTTCTTAGTGTGGATCAGTGGATAATTCTCATGTCTCGTTACCTGATATTTGAATATATTGCTTGTATGTTTATCTCAACACTGTGCTACCTTCCTTAATATTTTTTTCCTAAAAAATTTCCTTAATCGATCTCAACTTCCAGTCAGTCTCCACACTCACAATAATCAATGTAGATCTAATAGACCTCTGTTCACAACTCTACCATGTCCCCTTTTCCTTCCTCCGTTCCCAGGGCGACCCCGAATCTCCGTTCTGGCAAGGCTGGGGACACCTGCGTCTCAAGACCTATCAGCTGATCGAGAACAAGTACTTCGAAACGGCCGTCATCACCATGATTCTGCTGTCCTCCATGGCCCTGGCGCTGGAGGACGTCGATCTGAAGGGCCGGCCGGCGCTGCAGGACATCCTCTACTACATGGACAGGATATTCACGGTCATCTTCTTCATTGAGATGTTGATCAAGTGGGTCGCGCTTGGCTTCGCTAAGTACTTCACCAACGCTTGGTGTTGGCTCGACTTTCTCATTGTCATGGTGAGTCCTTTGCGGGTTTTCCCCTTTGCGGGGTGGGTCTTCCGGGGCGCCTTTTCTCTCTCTCTCTCTCTTCTTCGCGTTGTCTCTTGTCTCACCTCTCTGTTTTAACCCCTTTCTCTCTTATCTCTCCTCTCCATTCTTTCCTCCCCCTCGTCTCTTCCCTCTCTAACTCTTCTTCTCTCCCTTCTTACGCTCTTCCTCTTCTTACTCTTTCTCTTCCTCGCTTATCTTTCCCATATGTGCATGTTGAACAGTAAAATAACTGATAAGATATTTCAGGCGAGAGACCCGGCAGCCAGACCGGGCAAGATCACAACCCTCTAAAGGTCGTTGACTCGTTCATATACTGATGATACATTTATTTTGTTTATAGGAGAGATTTCTGCATAATCGTCAACTGTGTTTTTTCCATATCACTTTGAGATTATTAAAATAGGCTTTATGAAAGCGCATGCGCGCGCGTTTATGTGTATGTGTTTTGTGTGTGAGAGAGAGAGAGAGAAAGGGAGAGATAAAGAAAGGGTAAAGAGAGGGAGAGAGAGAGAGAGGGAGAGAGAGAGGGAGAGGGAGAGGGAGAGGGAGAGGGAGAGAGAGAGGGAGAGGGGGGGAGAGGGAGAGAGAGAGGGGGAGAGAGAGAGAGAGGGTGAGAGAGAGAGGGGGGGAGAGAGAGAGAGAGAGAGAGAGAGAGAGAGAGAGAGAGAGAGAGAGAGAGAGAGAGAGGGAGGGAGAGAGAGAGAGAGAGAGAGAGAGAGAGAGAAAGGCAGAGAGAGAAACAGTAGAGAGAGAGGAGGGGGACAGAGAAAGGAGAAAGAGAGAGAGATAATGTATGTGTAGTTTACATAGTCTATGTGTGTCGTGTGTGTGCGTGCGTGCACGTGCCTGCCCGGCGCCCTGTCCCCCTAGTAACCCTCTGTCTTGTAGGTGTCTCTGATAAACCTGGCCGCCATTTGGGCTGGCGCCGACGACATTCCCGCCTTCCGGTCCATGCGGACGCTGAGAGCCTTGCGGCCTCTGCGCGCCGTGTCTCGCTGGGAAGGCATGAGAGTAAGTAGCGCCCCCGCCCGCCCGCCCACCGAGTGTCGGGCGCCGTCGCCGCGGGCGCGCTGCCACCGGCTGCGTCGCCCTACCTCCCGCCTCTCCACCCCGCCCTCGCCACCCGCGGCAGTGAGGAGGATGGGCGTAGGGCGACGTGGGACGGACGGCACCCCGCCCGCCCTCACCACCACCCCTCACCCCTCACCCTTGGCGTGCCACTCATCGGTGTCCGTGAATGCTCCGGCCACATCGTCCGCCTGTCCTCCATCTCCATCGCTCTCTCCCTCCATCTCCATCGCCACCGCTCTCCCTCTCTGGCGCTGCCGTGTCCGAGGCCGTTGTCTTGAGCAGATGCAGCATCTCTTCTGTAACTGACGTCTTTTTCCCCGTCTGCAGATCTTTGTTCTTGTCCCTTCGTGTCCGCCTTCAGGAGGATGTGGC
>NC_091576.1:6724564-6734564 GCF_042767895.1 Penaeus vannamei
ATGGCGGAGGCGCTGCTCCCTCGCCCTCGGGTGGCCCTCTGGCGCCAAGGTCACGGAGGGGTCACGTCTCCAACACCGCTCACTGACCTCTGTGTTTTTGCTAAGCCAAGATCGCTTTACGTTTTGCCTCAGTGGTGCGGCGCAGAAAAGTGTAATCATCATAATTTCGTTTTGAAAATCTGTAATGTATCAGATGACCGAGGAACTATACATGAGCATATACAAATGCTTCCATGTATGCGTGAATATGTTAAATGTCTAATGATGAAGCAGTTAAATGTGACGATTTCAAGTAAAGAGCTGCCTCACCTCAAGCATTTTGGAAAAAAAAAACACAAGTTGCATAAGGAATAAATTTGCATCGTAAGTGCCAGACATTTTGCCCAGGGAAGGAAGAAAGCGTTTTTTCTTTCTTTCTTTCTATCTTTTTTTTTGGCAATATGTGCAGCCCAGGGTAATGCATTCGATCTCAAAGTCCGACGGAGCAGAATCGCTATCAAATGAATTCGCGCTGTGCAAACTTCCGCATCGTCGACAGCTCCCATCGCCATCACGTGTCGTCCCCGCCCCTCCAATCGGCGTTCGCGATACACAAAAAACACTTACCCAAAGGAACATTCCAACCGCCAGAGTTTACACAAGCTTCTTCAGCAGTGGCGAGTGTGGCATCTCGTCGCAGAGATGAGAGTTCCGTCTGTGCCTCGGCTTCGTCAGACGCAGAAACCTCGCGAACCTTCACGCAGTAGTGGATTGGATTTGCAGTCTGTTGGCGGCAGAGCAAGGTCCTCGCAGTCTGTTTGTCTGAGTCGCTGTCCCGTGCCTTTGCCCTTGACAGTTTGGTGTTTCTCTGCAGTGTTAATGTCTTCAGAAGCAGTTCTGTTGTCGTTATCTCGTCTTGATAAGTAGCTGTTGTTATTAGGGAGAACCGCTGTCTTCAAGAGCAGTTTTTTTTTCTCAATTAGTCGTATTGCGCGCTCGGAGTAGTAAGCAGTCTTGTTCTTAGAGTGGTCCTGTCTCCGTTGCCTGCAGTCTTCTCATCTCCAGTTGTAGTCTTCTCTTCAAATGCAGTTTTATCAATCGCTCTCTTCTTTCCTTCAATTGCAGATAGCTCGCCTCCAACTGCAGCCTTCTTTCCTTCAATTTCAGTCGTCTTCCATTCGTTTGCAGTCTTCTTAGCTTCAATCGCTGTCGTTGTATCTCCATTTCCAATCTCCCTTCCTCGCAGCCGTGGCTTTTTGAACAGCAGCTTAGGTCATTCAGTAGCAGTGTTCCCTCTTCTAACTGCAATCTTATCTCCTTCAATGGCGGTCGTTTCTTCATCTGCAGTCTTGTTTCCATCAGAGGTGTTCCAGTAGCAGCATTCCAGTGTCCTCGGGAGCAGTTTGTCATTTGCAGTAGTCTCGGTGTTGTATTTTGTTCCTGCTGTTTTTGTTTCACTTTTTTTTTTCTCGGGCTAAACTTTGGAAGATCTGCATCACCTGAAGACGTGCCCGGAGATTTTGCACTTTCTTCAGTTGCTGTTGTCGGCCAATGGGCACTACTGTTGCTTTCCCTTCGCTGAGGGCTGCTGGATTAGATTCAAAGGGCTTGATGTGGACAGAAACTGCTGTTATTTCCTGATCGTTAACCTGAAATGACAGCTGCTATTGCTCGCTCTTCAGTTCCCTGGGTAGTATAGATTCTGGAGAGGAAGTTTGGTTGCAGCGAGATTGCCTCCAAGCATCCTGTTTCACGGAGAGTCATCGTGCAGATTCGTTTTCACTCTACCTTGCCTTGTGCTTTTGTTTCTGTGTTGCTCTTCTGGTGAGGTTTCTCAGTCATTGACTCCCATTCTGCAGTTGGAAGGTGTCAAGAAAGAGCAGCTTTTACTTCCACTTTGTGAGAAGACCAGATGCGCCCCTTGCGGAAGACCAGACGCCGAATTCTCGAGCTTATGCTGAAGCAGCCGATTGAAAAGTCAACTGAAGATTCTAACACAACAAAATCTCCATGTTATGAAGTTTTTATTACGTAAACAAACACCAGTTTTTCACATTAACACATTTTTACATACATCAGAAAAATTGGCAGAAGCTCGGAGCATCATGCAAAAATTCCTAAACATGCAAGTTTGCAGCGAAGCAATATCATTACGTTTGACTAGCTGAGTCGTCTTCAGGTACTGGAAGTCACTTCGAGAATAGCGTGGTTCATTATGCAAGCTTCGAACATGCCCAAAACCCTTCAGTGCAACACAATGATCTCGTATGAAAAGATGAGCGTGAATGACTGCGGAGCATTTTTTATGCATTTTTCTGCATGCTCTTCGACTTCCTTATTCCATCTTATAGATTTTTTTCCCTGTCATAAATAGGGCTGACAACCTTCCCTCCACAGGCCTGGTGCTGAAGGACATTATCGAGAAGTACTTCGTTTCCCCGACGTTGCTTCGAGTGGTTCGCGTGGCGAAGGTGGGGCGAGTCCTGCGTCTGGTAAAGGGAGCCAAGGGTATCAGGACGCTCCTCTTCGCCTTAGCCATGTCCTTGCCCGCGCTCTTCAACATCTGTCTGCTGCTTTTCCTCGTTATGTTCATCTTCGCAATCTTCGGCATGTCATTCTTCATGAACGTCAAACACACTGGGGCCTTGGACTCTGTTTACAATTTCGAAACTTTCTTCCAGTCATTTATATTGTTGTTCCAAATGATGACGTCAGCGGGGTGGGATGGTGTGCTATCAGGGCTTGTTAATGAAAAGGATTGCAAAGCTCCAGATCCAGAGCACGGCGATCCTGGCAACTGCGGCAATCAGGCGATTGGCATTGCGTATCTAATGGGCTACCTTATAATCAGCTTTCTCATTGTTATCAACATGTATATCGCTGTTATCCTCGAGAACTACTCCCAAGCAACAGAGGATGTAGAGGAAGGTCTCACAGAAGATGACTATGATATGTACTACGAGATCTGGCAAGAGTTCGATCCCAAAGGCACTCAGTTTATCGAATTCTCTGCTCTCTCCGACTTCATGGATGTACTGGAGGCTCCCCTTCAGATTCACAAGCCAAATAAGTACAAAATCGTGTCGATGGACATCCCCATTTGCAAAGGAGACCTCGTTTTCTGTGTCGACGTCCTTGATGCCCTCACCAAGGACTTCTTCGCTCGCAAAGGAAATCCCATTGAAGACTCTGGCGACATGGGTGACGTAGGACCTCCCGCCGATAGACCTGGCTACGAACCCATATCCTCGACCCTATGGCGCCAGCGCGAGGAGTACTGCGCACGGCTAATACAGCAAGCGTGGCGCAAACACCGCCACCTCAAAGACCAGTCTTCGGTATCTGGCAGCGATTCCATGGAGGATTTCAGGCAAGCAGACACTGCCGTCCTGGTCGAAAGTGATGGATATGTAACAAAAAACGGCCATAAGGTGGTGATTCACTCGCGTTCGCCATCGTTGCCGTCAAGGTCCACAGATGTGTGACTGCAAAAATGCGAGTACTAGAATTATAAGGTGTAACTAAACGGGCCAATTGTAAATCACTTTACTGACAGATCCAGGAGCGTTATTAAGAATTTAACTTGTTAACTAATGTACATACTGATGACTTCACTCCTAATGCCTTGTTGTTTAAGTTTACAGTCCAACTGTCCTCATCAGCTTCCCGATCTTCGAGTGCCGCGCCCTCTGTGCAGATATTACTGGCCTAAGTGATTCACTATATGTTTATTTTTGTATTTAACATTCTGAATGATTAATAGGCCCTTAGTTACCCGTCTTGGTACTGCTGCTGGGTTCAAGCGAGGCTGGGTGCGCCTGCTCTTCACGGGGTTCACGTGAAGCTTGAAAACACTGCAATCCCTTCCCCCCCACCCCCTCAACCCTCCAACCCAGTTCATAGCCACCCACACGCGCCCACATTTCATAGTTGTACTAATATACGGTGTAAGGGCCACGATTAGCAGATCATTATAGGTGTAGACACCCAGATGAAACACATACACACACACACACACAAACACACGCACACACGCAACCAGACACGCGCACGTACACACACACTGTCAAGGGGGCACAGAGATCAGTTCCCGGCCCAGCCTCCTCTCCCCCCAAAGCCAGTGACCGTCTCCTACAGATCCAGATACTATAGGCTCCTTCTCCTCCTCTGACCCCCGCCCTTGTTCGTTTGGAGGCGTCGCTGCCCTTCCGGTCTCAGTGTGGCCCCTCTCATGCCCCGCCTCAGTAGTCTACGTTGATTTATTGGCTACAAGATCATGATACGCCGAAGGAGGAGCCTCGTCAGGCACGACGTTGTATCGGAAGATGTCAGACTGATGAAGATGTGCTTGTTTGTCTGCATACATACATACATATATATATATATATATATATATATATATATATATATATATATATATATATATATATATATATATATACATATACTTATATATATGTATGTATGTATGTATGCGCGCGTATGTGTGTAGATATATACACACACACACATTTATATATATATATATATATATATATATATATATATATATATATATATATATATATATATATATATATATATATATACTGGCATCTATATATTTATATGCCAGTGTGTATACATGTGTATATATAGAGAGACATGTATATATGTATACATATTTACACATACATATGTGTGTGTACGTGTACAGTGTGTGTATATATATATATATATATATATATATATATATATATATATATATATATATATATATATATATATATATATATATATATATATATATATATATATATATATATATATATATATATATATATATATATATACATATATATAAGTGAGTGTCTGTGTGTCTGTGTGTACGCACATACATCTCTCTTTCTCGTTCTCTCGCTCTCTCTCCCCTCTCTCTCTCTCTCTCTCTCTCTCTCTCTCTCTCTCTCTCTCTCTCTCTCTCTCTCTCTCTCTCTCTCTCTCTCTCTCTCTCTCTCTCTCTCTCTCTCTCTCTCTCTCTCGTTCTCTCTCTCTCTCTCTCTCTTGTTCTCTCTCCCTCCCTCTCCTCCTCCCTCTATTTTTCCCTCTCCTTCTCTCTCTCTCCCTCTCCCCCTCCCTCTCTCTCTCTCTCTCCTTTCCTTCTCTCGCTGGAGAAGCCTTCGCCCCCCCCCCCAGAGGAGCCCCAGTGGAAACTTCCCCCCACATGGGCACTGTCTGCGGCCATGGCGAGTGCATAATTACCTTTAAAAACGTCTTTTGCTTATTTCTGCCTCTGTAACAAATTTCCTTGTTTAAGATTAATTGGCAAGCAAAACACGTGAAGCAAACGAGCTTTTGTTAAGCTTTACCTGTCATAACTGATTGCTTGTTGTCAAATTATCAATATTATGATACGATTTTTTTTTTCAAATTTGCAAAAGCGGCGGTTCAGTTGGAATTTGTGGTCATGCTGATGGGGTCGATGCTGCCCTCCTCCCTCTTCCCCAAGCGGAGGTCGCGCTGAGGTGCCATCTGCAGTGGCCCGTCCCTCCCGACCCCCTCAAGATGTGGCACTGTGCCATTTAATCGATTATTCTCTCTCGTACTCCATCCTGAGACATCTTTTATTACTCTCTAAGTTTCCTTGTTGTTTCCTTTCACTTTTTTTCTTCTCGTCTTTCGTATTTTTAAAATCTTTTTCTTCTTCTTTCGTCTTTGTCATCTTTTCCTTCTTCTCCTTCCGACTTTTTCTTTTTCTTCCGTCTGGTTCCCTGCATTTCCGATACAACAAACGTTCTGATGCTTAGTATTTGGTCGATGAAGGAGCTGCCATCCCGCGTCGTAATCAGCTGATACTGTTGTTGCAACAGAGGCCATCCAATATGACTTGGTTGCCTAACTTCTATGGCCTTTTGGTTACCGGTAATGGTGGTAATGGGAGCATCTCCTAGCACCATTATATTATAACTTTGGGTTGTGCGATTCATAGTTGCATAATGAACTTGAAGTCACGAGCGCAAGCGAATGTGTGTGTGAAGCGAAGGCTTAAAATTTGACCCTTCCATTTCCTGGAGAGTGGAATGCGCAAGGAAGCAACACGGAGATTTCCCTGCAGCCTGTGAGCGCGGAGGAGGAGCCAGGGTCTGGCGCATCCTCTTCCCCCGCCGATGACGCCACGCGGCCCCGCCTCCTCCCGCCCACTGTGTCGGTCCCCCGCTGCTGCCGACGGTGAACTTCCTTCATCGAGCATAATACAGGACCTCTGCACCAGCTGGCTGTCCATTCTGTGACGGGTGGCAGGCATTCTGCCGAGCCTACGTCATTTACTTGAATCTAATCTCCTGTGTCTCGATACTGCGCAGGTTATTTATTGGTCAGGTGCTCTGATAGCCCGCATGACGCTCATCTAACATAAGAAATTTTGAAAATTTTGCTAATGAATTCATACTCAGAGCGATTGGTATATGGAGATTTCTCCCGTAATAATACAGTATTTCAGGCTTGAATGTTTTACGAGTGGGCATGGTATCTATGGCAGCCAATCAACGAGCGACTCTGTTTCCCTCCAGGGCGGCACGCCGCCCCTTGTTTGTAGTAGGTGATGGTAGGTCAGTGCAGGCCCCTGAGGGCCTCGCTCTCAGTGTATTGTCCACCGCTACACCGCTCGGCCATCACACGGCACTCTGCCCTCTCGACCATACAACAACGGCTTGTAACTGCAGACACTAACTTTTAAGAGACAGTGCTGTGAAACTCCTTCAGATTTGTACATCTCTTGGTTTGCAACATGGAGTGCCCCACCGGAGCTCACGGCTCTCCACACCTCATCCATATTCTACACTAAATTATTCTGCCGTTGTCGATGGGGCACTCGCAAGCACTCGGTTATCATTCTTTGGGTTAATATCCACTTGTGATACCAATTATGTAATATTCAAACTGTTATATTCTTGATAAACAAATTTGTTTTCTATTCTCAAGTTTGCAATGAGATGTAATAGTTTAAAGCTACGCCCTTTTGTAAGTTAACTCGCGGAGAGCAAGGGAGACTCGCAGAGGTGGCGGCACCTGCTACGCCTCTTCCCCAAGTGTAGGAGGTCTGCCGCCTCAGTAACAGCAATGAGATGGACTTGCTGAGGTCAACACGCCGCCCGTCTCGCAGGAGAGACTACTCCAGTTCCCTTCCTTTCTGTATCGTGACGGCGGGCCAAGGCATCGCAGCTTGCCCGCAACTAAACCCATCTGCAGAAAACGACATGAAGCTCTCTCGTGGGCCTGTGATTCTGGAAGCTTCGGAAATCTCATCGGCAGAAGCTGTCGAGGCGCGAAAAACGACGCCGCTCTGCCCTTGTGGGAGGCACAGCAACAGCCGGAAATAGAACAACACATTGCAGCAAATGCGTTACAGTGCAGTGCGTTTGTAAATATATTTGTTTATGCGTGTGTGTATGTGTATATATATATATATATATATATATATATATATATATATATATATATATATATATATATACATGCATAGAAACATATACAAATACATATAGATGCATACTTACAAACATATATATATATATATATATATATATATATATATATATATATATATATATATATATATATATATATGATGTATATATGTATATAAATACATACATATTATATATATATATATATATATATATATATATATATATATATATATATATACAAAACATATATGTATATCCACATGTATGTATATCTGCATAACAAAAAAATTGGACATTTTATGTCATACCCACAAAAATTGTTTCAAGAAAAATGCATTTGGCTATACAGATCACCAAGCAAAAATATAGATGAGATACAACGTTGAAATGATGCTTCGTACTTCAAAAGTTCAATGGAGCTCCATGTCCAACTACAAAGGAAATTCGGAGACAATGAAGTGCACAAGAGCAGAGAATAGCAAGACGTTAGTCAGTAACGAACGGCCAGATTGCAAAGAAAAACCCATGGCACTGTGAGACCCCGTTTTATGCACCAGCAACATACTCTCTGCCTGTGTATCACAGTGAGACCTCTCCCTCGTTTCACCGGAGGCCAAGACTTGTCCGAGAGCCTTGGGCGTCGTGAGGAAAATAAGGTAGCCCCAGGGATCCCCTGTTAATGCGAGTCTTTGTTCATGTTGTTCATGTTCATGGCCGATAAGGTCGTGCTGGTCACCTCTGTCAGTGTCAGCTGGGCTGCTGCCGCTGTGTTACGCATTGCCAATCACTAGTCGATTGTATGCTTCGTGAATGCTAGTTTAAGTCGTGGTTGAGCGAGGGAAATTCAAATCCACAAGAGGACATTACAATTAGTCTACAAGACACCACGCCAAGGACGCTTTGGTAGTGGGAGGCACCGACTCGTGGAGCGGAGATTGCTAGATGCTTGTACTAGTACCCTGCACAACACTCACTCAGCGCGTTATTATGAAAATTTAAGCTCTGAAGGTTTTCCTCACCCAAAGACTTTTAAAAAGTTCTCGTAGTTTGCTTAGAAAGAATGCAAAAATATATCATGATGTTCTTCACATACTCTCAACAATGTACCAACGATCATCCTGTGTGAGAACTTGGTGTTGTAGCCCGGTGGCTGGCACGTCGAGTGTGCTGGCATGGAACGCAACATGTCACGCATGCTGACGTGCTCCAGACACAACGCTGTGCAGTTACCAACATACCAGTTACATTGTTGTGTTGATGCAACATACCAGATGTACATTTTTGCTCTCAATAACATACCAGACACGCATATTCACTAGCCAGACCGATACATCCTGCTGTAGGGAATACAATCGTAAAGCACTAGTCTCCGTTGTGCCATGTATTCACGTAATTAGTTTCAAATACACGTCTGTCACACAAAATTCACTACCTCTTCTCCTCCGAGGGAAGCAAAACTGGCAGAACTGCATCAGCTTTTGTGGCCAAGACCCGCAGCGAAGAGGTCTTGGCGCGGGAGTTGATCGGTCTTTCGTTTTCACTTTTGAGTCACTTGCGGAGCTGCGTTAGGTTGAAGGTTTTCGTCGTAGCTACAGTAGAGCGACCTCATCGCTACCAACTAAAATGGGCTGATAGCACCTTATTCCCCACACCAATCCATCAAGTTAGTCTCGACACCAGCCAGTCTGCGGTGTAGCCAATGCAAATAGACTCATGTGCTGTTGATAGTCGGCAGTGGTCTCGTTAGTTTTGTCACATTACATCAGGAACCTAGATATGCTGCTATGCTGTATTGACACATAAAGTGTACTGCTATGTTGTATAAACACACCAAGTGCGCTGCGATGTAATTCCGACACACTGGTTGTACTGCTATATTATTCCAGCATTGAGGGAACTGCTTTGTTATCTCAGCTCACCAGGTGAAGTGTTGTATCATACTAACAGACAAAATGTGTACTGCTATTATGTGTGAGCACGCTGAATGCAACGCTATGTCTTCACACCTTTGAAAATGCTATGGTGGTATAGCAGTTTGAAGGTGTAGGAAAAAAAAATATAGAAAAGCATTTGGTATCCTGCTACCCTTCAACATCAGGCTGAGTGTACTGCTTCTACAGCTATCCCTGGTGCTCTGCCATGTTATTAAATGTCGTTTGGAAAACCCCTGGATCATGAATACACCTCCAGTCTTCAAGCAATGTGAACCACTCGACAATTTTTTGTGGATCTTTGAATGAATGTATCGATATCAGTACACAGTTAGTATGTGGCACGTTGCATATCAGATATGAAGACATGACCTTCCCGCATGTCTTGTATTCTGATATGTGGTCCTTTGCATTGCAATTGTTTATTTGAACCCAACAGCACAGAGATAATACACCCCATCTCATAACAGGTAATCCGGTGTTCGGTAACGGCTAATGACAGTGCAAACTTACTCCTTGGGGTGTAGTTACTAAGTATAATGCTGTGTAGTATCTATCACAACATTTATGCTAAATATACTGTGTTTTTGTGGTCAATTTGTCCTGCGCAGATTAACCGAACCGCTGCGGGAGTTTACATCA
>NC_091576.1:6747064-6752064 GCF_042767895.1 Penaeus vannamei
AGAAGATAACTAGCAGTTGCACAGCCTGGTAGAACTTGTATTGTTAGACATCTTCAATGGACACTGCGCTATCCACCTCCTTTCCTACACTTGGCTTTCACCCAGCTCCTACCCTCATCCTCTACCCTAAGACTTTTCTGGCTCCTTGCGAAAATTTGTTTGACTCTTTTAAGCAGATGACATTCCACCTGCTAGCAAAATTTTAAGTACCATCCATTCCTTCAGTTTTCAAAAAGTTAATGAGTGCTAATACTAACAGTCGCTCTCACTTTGCAATTCCTTTTTTCTTATTCTTCAAATTCCTGACAAGATCTTTGACTTGTCCTTGTGGTAACTTCCCCACCACTGGGACATGAACTGCTGCCATCTATGTCCACACTGTTTAAATAGTGATAAATTTCGTCGTTCTTTCTCAGACATCAGGAATTATTGATAACTATCAAAACAGGATACACTTTATTAAGAACAGTTTTATATTGCAATATTATCAGTCAAATACTTCCTCTTGCTTTTTTTTCAATGTATAGATCCATGAAGCTCTGTAAATAGAAAAGAATGCAGCATCAGAATTTCATTGGCCATAGTTAATAGGGCATTTGTGGAGGGAGTTGCATTGGTGAAGTTGGTGCTTTCTGTCTCCCTCTTCCCCAAGTGGAGACGTCCACGAAGAACTTCACCCAATGCCCTCTCTTCACCCGCTCCCTGCCTTTTATTTTAATTCCACCTTTTTCCTCCTCTATTATCATTCCTCCCAATTAGTTTCCTCCTGACGGTCTGTGGAGTAGATCAACCATTGGTTTATAACATTTACATATTCAACAATGCTATAAGAAGATGAACGACTGCTAGTATTTGGTGGTAAAACAAATAATATTTATTTGCAAGTTTCAGTTTCCATTTCTTGTATAAATTAATTGCAAACCTTTAGTTCCCGCTTCCCTCTCCTTCCTAACCACCCTCTGGTCTTCCCCATATGATTTTACTTCTTGGCTGATCTCAAGAAATGTTATGCAGCTCACATTTTTGTCCTTGAAGGAGCCACACTCTGCTCTTGCGTCTTTGTTACTCTTGTTGCCACGTTGTTTACCTTTTGAGACTGTGTTGTCTGATTCTCGATTGCCTTATTATGTAGAATTATTGGCAAGGATCGTTTATCGTGCAATTTCTTGTAGATATGCTGCTGTCTGCAAGACAATTGTAACTGAACCTACGAAAATATTAGTGTAAGGTTATGCCGTGCATAATTACTCATCATAATTACATAAAGTGTCCACCAGTCTGAAACTGAAGTACAGAAAAGCCATTTGCATAAATAACTACAACATGAACACCCAAGGATGAAATGGACAATGCGGTGCCGTTTCTGCGGTGGGGTAGTTGCACGCAAGAGTGCCAAGGGTCCGGGTCTGGCGCGTCCTCTTCCCCCCTGGTGACGCTGTGCGACCCCGCCTCTCCCCGCCCGCCGTGCCCGCCCACCGCTGCTACCAACCGCCACCCGTCTCCCTTACAGAACGCAATGCTAAAGCTCTGCAACGGCTGGCTGTCGATTCAGTGTCGGGTGTCAGGCATCCTGCCACCAAAAGCCTCCTCCTTATGTTATAATCACTGTTCCAAAGGTTTCATTTCTGATCCCAACTCTGTTCCACTTCCTAATGTAAGAATAATGGCTGAATTCCGGCGAAGAATCTTTTTTTCTGTGAACAATTGGAAAATAAGATAGAATTTTCTCTCGTAATACTACTCCAGGCTTGACTGTGCTGGCGCGAGTGGGCATGGTGCCACTCTGGCAGCCAATCAACGAGCGACTCTGTTTCCCTCCAGGGCGGCACGCCGCCCCTTGTTTGTAGTAGGTGATGGTAGGTCAGTGCAGGCCCCTGAGGGCCTCGCTCTCAGTGTATTGTCCACCGCTACACCGCTCGGCCATCACACGGCACTCTGCCCTCTCGACCATACAACAACGGCTTGTAACTGCAGACACTAACTTTTAAGAGACAGTGCTGTGAAACTCCTTCAGATTTGTACATCTCTTGGTTTGCAACATGGAGTGCCCCACCGGAGCTCACGGCTCTCCACACCTCATCCATATTCTACACTAAATTATTCTGCCGTTGTCGATGGGGCACTCGCAAGCACTCGGTTATTATTGCTTTTCTTTGTTTAATTTTCATTATCCTGATGTGATATGAATTATGTAATATTCAAACTGTTATATTTTTGATAAACAGATTTGTTTTTTCTATTCTCAGTGAGATGTAATAGTTTAAAGCTACGCCCTTTTGTATGTTAAATCAACAAAGAGCAAGAGACTTGCAGGAGACGGCAATACCCGCTACACGTCTTCCCCGTGTGTAGCAGGTCTGCCATCTTAAAATTCCTGGTAAAGTATGTTGAAAAGGACATACAGCTCACAGTTATGATCAAGCCCGGTTCCTTTGTTTTCTGTATCCTTTATGTGACAACGACAAGGCGATGTATTGCAGCTTGCCTCAAATTATGTGGTTTGCGGAGATTGATCGGGCCCTCGCATCCTGCCTCCGCGCCGGCCGCCGACCTTGGCATCCCCAGGGCGTCACAAGGGCTGTGGATTCCGCGGCGACGGACGTCTGCGCTGCCGCCGCGTCGCCGTCTCACAGCCTTGGATCGGCCCTGGTGTGGTCCCCTCGTTTCTCGGACGGACGGAGGACGGGGCCCGAATCACGAACAACAGAGGACATTAGCCAGAAGGTAGAACAAGTTTCTCAAGTGACGGTCATGGGCGATGGTGTTGGTCACGAAGTTCGGACGAGGAAACGGAGGAAGAGCAAAAGTTGCAGCACATTGCAGAAACTCAAACGAAATGCTCCAGTGAAGTAACGACTATAAACTCTAAAGACATTGAGTATTAAAAATAAAATTATCAAATTTAGGTCATTTGAATCAAAAAGAAATTAAAGTGTGGCTGTCCCAACAGAGAGCACAGAACATTAGATCGAATAGTTGCAAAAAAAAGGGTAGAAGGAAGTGTACGCTATAGCTCATTAGACTCAGATGTCCAGTAATGAAAAAAAAACGAGATACAAATGCGAAAAAGGGGCTTCAAGAGGAAAACAATAATACCTTACCAGAAGACCGTGAGAAAACGTTCCATCCGACAGCAAGACGCAAAGAGGAACTGCAAACCACCGTAACAGTGAACCTTCTCTCCCTCTCCCCCCTTGGATCAGACTTTCGTCGAAGTCTAAGGCGTGAGAGGTCGGCACATTGGAACTCCCAGGGTTTCCATCATGGATCCTTGTTCACGTTGGCCATAAGGTCGTGCTGGTCACCTCTGTCAGTGTCAGCTGGGCTGCTGCCGCTGTGTTACGCATTGCCAATCACTAGTCGATTGTATGCTTCGTGAATGCTAGTTTAAGTCGTGGTTGAGCGAGGGAAATTCAAATCCACAAGAGGACATTACAATTAGTCTACAAGACACCACGCCAAGGACGCTTTGGTAGTGGGAGGCACCGACTCGTGGAGCGGAGATTGCTAGATGCTTGTACTAGTACCCTGCACAACACTCACTCAGCGCGTTATTATGAAAATTTAAGCTCTGAAGGTTTTCCTCACCCAAAGACTTTTAAAAAGTTCTCGTAGTTTGCTTAGAAAGAATGCAAAAATATATCATGATGTTCTTCACATACTCTCAACAATGTACCAACGATCATCCTGTGTGAGAACTTGGTGTTGTAGCCCGGTGGCTGGCACGTCGAGTGTGCTGGCATGGAACGCAACATGTCACGCATGCTGACGTGCACCTTCTGACATACCAGACACATTGTTGTGTAGATACTGACAAACCAGCAACACTAGTTATTCCAAAGACGATATTAATTAACTATACACAAAAGCTTATCACTGTCATATAGACAGCAGCAAATCAGCTACACCTTGTGAAGTAATTAACATACCAGTTACTCTGGTTACAGCTCGCATATCGATACACAAGTCACTGTCTTAATAACACGATACACTCAAGCTAAAAGGTCCGTCACACTGTTTTAACCACATGTTCCTCTCATGTAGTTACATCATATCCACATACATTCCTACATTAAATTGCCAATTACACAAGTGTAAATGTATAGTTACACTGATGTGCATTTGTGGCGTATCAGTCACACTGTTGGGTTACAATTTGGTTTAATTATTATCAAAGAAAAATTTAATATTTCTCTTATTGCAATATCGGTATACTATTGTGTCGTTATCAAAATTCCAGGTCATTCAACTTGCAAACTCGTCGAGTACACCAAACACGCTTTCTAGTTCTTCATAATTTGGACATTTTTATATAATTTTACTGTCGTTTGTGAGGAGGACGTAAGGCAAATGTCCTATTCATTCAGCTAGTTACAGTTATTATGTAATACCAGCAGAGTGGACATTCATGTCTTACACTGCAAGCACGACTAATTCTGTTTGATTTGAGTTCGTCAAGAAGTTTAGGCCATATATATTAGGGTTAAAAAACAAAACAAAAAAAACATCATAAGGGATTCTATCACCACACTTTTTTCTGTGTTAGTGATCAAATAGTTTCAGTTCGCTTCATTTTTTTCTCTCTCTTTATCAAAAAAAAACAACAAGAATCTGCCCTCTGCATTATGTTTTGTAAGCCTCCTGTACACACTGTTACGTCACAAGCACATTACAGATACAGATCTGCTGTTTCACTACATCAATACACTCCTAACTCAGGCACACTTCTTGCTAATAGGCAGGATCCTCACACACTCTGGCGTCCGGTCTCGAGAAAGAAAACAGCTGGCAACTCCCTGAAAACACTCTGATTTGCTAGGTTTCTTATCTGATTTCAATCAGCTGATACGCTTCATTTTTTTTACAGTCATATATTTTTCAAACTTATCGGCAGTATGACTTTTCATTTGAAATTTGCGACGTCAACACCAGAGTGTCGTGGGTGAGTTGCCAGTTTTCCCTTTCCTGAAACGGGATGGAGTACAGACGTCATACCGACA
>NC_091576.1:6759564-6779564 GCF_042767895.1 Penaeus vannamei
TTCAAATATAAATAAGATCATCCTTCATAAACAACTTATTGATGATAAATTGTGTTGCTGAAATTAATCCAGATGAAATTCGACTATTATTCACTAACTTACCATAAAAATCTTAATTTGAAGATTGATTGATAGGTTCACTGACAATGCAATACCCAGAAGAGCTAAGTTTATATATACATATATATATATATATATATATATATATATATATATATATATATATATATATATCAACTGATATATAAAAAATACCAATAATACCCTAACTATGCAATATAGTATTACAGATTAATTTTAGGACATGTATCAAATATTACAGATTAATTTTAGGACATGTATCAAATATTACAGATTAATTTTAGGACATGTATCAAATATTACAGATTAATTTTAGGACATGAATCAAATATAACAAAGCTTACCCGCATATGTGAATTTAGTCAAGAAAGTCAAAGGTCAAAATAAGGTCAGTGAGAGTCTGGGGCGCCTTGAGTTCACCGGAAGGAACAATATATAAAATTAGCCACCTAGAAAATTATCATTGAAGTGCTAATGGTGAAATCAATGCATGGAATAATAATTAACTAATGATCATCTCTTGCACGCTCTGCAGATCATTTCTTGTTGATATATCTACTCGTTATGAAATCTCTTGCCTGGCGTGGTATTGTTTACATTATTTCCTTTCGGTTTTGTGTTCTTTTGTTTCCTCCCCAAGGTCTCTGGTCTGTTATGACGTCACAGATAAGGAAAATACACAATACATTCTTATGACGAAGAAGGAGACACATACCAAGACATCAGGTTATGATTCTGTTATTCGCACCGTGTTTTGAGTCTGTTATTCGCACTGTGTTACCGTTCCGCTATACGAACTCGATTGGACTCTCCGAAGTCCCTGGAGAAGCTACACCAAGAAAAGATACTCTATCTTTTTATTTGCCCAATCATCTGTATCGTCCTCTCTTTACACCTATCTCTCTCTCTCTCTCTCTCTCTCTCTCTCTCTCTCTCTCTCTCTCTCTCTCTCTCTCTCTCTCTCTCTCTCCAAACTGTATGCTCAGTGATTCAGCTTTTCGAAGCGACATTTCGGAACTTGCTGCTGCGACCGAGTACTGGATATTACCCTTACACCATTATTTAACCGGCGAAATCTCTGTGCACGTTTGTATCTTGAGTAATACATGTTTTTTCGGTCATATTCTTATACTCTGGAACAATTTCCCTCGAAGTGCGTCAACTGAAAATAAACTTGAAATAGAAATCAAATCGAGGTGACACGTTCCTCGCGCGGAAGAGAACGTGATCAGATTTGAGGGGAATCTATCCTAAATATTACGTACTGGATTATTCTTGTTTGCTTGAGAGACGTATTTGATCGTGCAGCTTCTTCTCATTATCCAATCGATTCTGCTCAGCGTACCTGCTCTGACTGCCTATCGCTTGCAACGAGACATTGCAATATTTATGTCTCCAGCGGATAAACATTGGAAAATAAGAATAAACAAAAACAAGGAGTCGAAAAATGCAATCCACGTTTCATCTCTGCCTTCCTTCACTGGCTCGGCTCGGGACGCTTTTTTTCCTTCGGTTTCAGGCGTTCTCTCGGTTGCGTTGATCTGGAGTGATAGAAAATGGGGATGGATGGATATACTTATGTATATGTATGTATGTAAATATATATATATACGTATGTGGATGCTCCTCTTAATAAATAAAAAATATGTGTATATATAGATATAGGTATAGATTTATATGCATATCTATCTACATATATACATATATATAGAGAGAGATATATACATAATTTGTATGTATATATGTATGTATCCGTACTCCATCACCCGTCTTGTATCTATCAGCTTCGCATACGAAAATCGCATCGTGGTCTGCGCCTCACGTCTTCAGCTGCAAAGCGCACCCGCTGGCCCGATCAACTTTGCTAAACAAATTGCTATTTTTTGCCTCTGGAGTTTTCGACGCATTTTTTTTAGATTTTTTTTAAATATTTCTTTCGTCCGATATCTAACGAACCAAAGACACTCATTTGTTTTCTCGACACCCATCACCAAGCCCCATTCATAAATACACAAGCAACACGGAGCGTGACTTGCAACATCACCCACAACAACAGCAAGAAGATCCGTCACCGAGTCGAAGAAAGCTTCGCTCTTGCAAAGCGAAATTCCACACAGCTCATTCCATTTCATTGATGACAGAGGATGTGGCATGAGTGAGTGAGGTTCTTCTCATACTTCGTAAGGTAACCGGGGAAGTGATGTAATGCTGAGTGATGCAAGGCAGCGGGGTGGTGCAATAATACCTGTTGCACTCGCTGAAGGCTATCGCATAATCTTGCATCTCTGCAAATGACGCAAGGAATCCTGCAATATAGCTTTAAGATTTCACGGTGATGTCTATTCTTTCGCAGATTCTCATGTTGCAAAGAGATCTTTCGGCGAAGGTGCACTTGGCAAGAGAAAGCTGTGCTGGCATTAGATTTTTTCCAGTCTGAAGCATAGGTGTCTCTATCTATTGATCTATTGTGTGTCTATTAATGTGTATATCTTAATCTCATGTCTGTTTTCTCTTTGTGCCTCTCTCTCTCCCTCTCTGTTTGTCTGTCTGTCTGTCTCTCTCTCTCTATCTCTCTCTCTCTTTCTCTCTCTCTCTCTCTCTCTCTCTCTCTCTCTCTCTCTCTCTATATATATATATATATATATATATATATATATATATATATATATATATATATATATATATATATATATGTATGTATGTATGTGTACCATTCTATCTCTACCTCAATCTCTCTCCCTCTTTCTCTCTCTTTCTGCTCCCCTATGTTTCTGTCTCTGTGTATGCCATCCTATTTGTCAATTTCTCTCTTTCTCTCTCTTTCTCTCCAAGAGAAGTTAGGGCAGCGTAGGATTTTACGCGACTTTTCGGGTACCGAGTCGAAAAAGAGATAATAACTTTGCTTTCAGAACTTCCATTGGATATTGAAATTAAGCTAGCTGAGTGTATTTTTTGCCCAGCAGTTTATGTGTATTTTGACATCTCTTATCCTCAGGTACGTGGCGCAGCAGCCACCAGCACAGCTGATTTCTAACCTCCATTTCCGAACAGGCTTGGTGCTGAAGGACATTATCGAGAAGTACTTCGTTTCCCCGACGTTGCTTCGAGTGGTTCGCGTGGCGAAGGTGGGGCGAGTCCTGCGTCTGGTAAAGGGAGCCAAGGGTATCAGGACGCTCCTCTTCGCCTTAGCCATGTCCTTGCCCGCGCTCTTCAACATCTGTCTGCTGCTTTTCCTCGTTATGTTCATCTTCGCAATCTTCGGCATGTCATTCTTCATGAACGTCAAACACACTGGGGCCTTGGACTCTGTTTACAACTTCGAGACGTTCTTCCAGTCTTTCATTTTGCTGTTCCAAATGATGACGTCAGCTGGGTGGGATGGTGTACTTTCCGGCATTATCAATGAGAGGGAGTGCAGGCAGCCTGATCCGGAGACCGGTGATCCTGGTAACTGTGGTAGTCAACCCATTGGTATCGCTTACCTGATGGCCTACCTGGTAATGACCTTCCTCATCATTATCAACATGTACATTGCTGTCATCCTCGAGAATTATTCCCAGGCAACAGAAGACGTGGAAGAAGGTCTCACCGACGATGACTACGATATGTACTACGAGATCTGGCAGCAGTTCGATCCCAAAGGCACACAGTTTATCGAATTCTCAGCTCTCTCTGACTTCATGGATGTACTAGAGCCTCCCCTTCAGATTCACAAGCCAAACAAGTACAAAATCGTGTCAATGGATATCCCCATTTGCAAAGGAGACCTTGTATTCTGCGTTGATATCCTTGATGCATTGACTAAGGACTTCTTCGCTCGTAAAGGAAACCCAATTGAAGACTCTGGTGATATGGGTGAAGTAGGACCTCCTACAGATAGGCCTGGTTACGAACCAGTGTCCTCAACGCTATGGCGTCAACGCGAAGAATATTGTGCTCGACTAATACAACAAGCGTGGCGCAAACACCGACAGCATAAGGATTTTTCTTCGCTCTCTGGAACAGATTCCCAAGAAGATATCAAGCAAGCAGATACCGCCGTCCTGGTGGAAAGTGATGGATATATAACAAAAAACGGCCATAAGGTGGTGATTCACTCGCGATCACCATCGTTGACGTCACGGTCCACAGATGTGTGACTGAAAAAGGCGAGTAAATAAGTTGTTGCTTTTTAACTACTAACAGGAGCCAGTTGTGAGTAGCCCTGCTGGAAGGTGGCTGGCATGACGGTCGGCTGCCAGATGAAAAGGCTTGGCTAAATCCCACAAGGCTCTGGCATTAGCTATATTTAAATCCGCCATTAACGAACAGTTTACCTTTTGGTGTTGGCGGTTGGACCACTCTTGCTCGGGAACACTTCACTCCTAATGCCTTGTTGTTTAAGTTTACAGTCCAACTGTCCTCATCAGCTTCCCGATCTTCGAGTGCCGCGCCCTCTGTGCAGATATTACTGGCCTAAGTGATTCACTATATGTTTATTTTTGTATTTAACATTCTGAATGATTAATAGGCCCTTAGTTACCCGTCTTGGTACTGCTGCTGGGTTCAAGCGAGGCTGGGTGCGCCTGCTCTTCACGACTATCACTCTTAGTTGGCGCGGAGGTGACACGAAGCCTGATGACACTGCCACCCATGGCCGCCCACACACGCCCACGCTCACAGTATTGTTAACACCCGGTGTATGAAGCACCGACAACACCACATCCCATTCCCGAGGACGGCCAGGGTGTGCATCAGACCGAGGCAGCAGTAAAACAAACGGAAAAGTGGGAAGAAACAACCCAGCGCCATGAGGGGGTTGTGTCATGGAGTGACTGTGTACATACGTTGCGCAGGCGGGCGGAGTGGTGCTCAGTGTTCCTACGTGACATGGAAAGGGCTCGTAGAATGCGCATATTCCATCGGCAACAATATGAGTTCTCAGCAAGTATTAGAGAGAAAAAAAAACACCAACAGCATAATTCAAACCATATTCAACAGTGTGATACACAATGCCTTTATATAAGTGCAAGCCGTGCATAATGTAAATAGCATGGAGGAACTTGTATTGTAAATGAGTCTTAAGATCGCGCCACCCAGCCCTAACCTCCATCCTGCTACCTAACCCCACCCCCTTGTTTTCCAATCCTACACATCCCTCTCCCGCATCCTTCCCTTTGTTAATCACATTTTTTATCTTCCTGTTCCTCCCATCACCATGATAGTGTATCGAAAGGACCCTCTCTATAAGGTTATCCATTCTGGTTGCTCAGCGTCTTGTTTGCTATCGTCTCTACCTCTTCCTCGTGGTTCTTGAAGAAAATGTGACAGTACTCCTGCGAAACTTGATCCAGCACTTATTAAGCACAATCAATGCTGTTTGTTGACTGTTCCATTACCATATATGTCCATACGTTCATTAACTTCCCCAACGCTTGGACATAGCCGTTCATATTTGCTATACTATGAGTGTACGTTCACAGGCAATAATTTGATGAAATTGAACTGATTTTTTTTCTGTCATAACCTCAGCATTTTCATTGTCAGTATATGGTTGTTGAGTGAGTGTTTATGTCAACTTCCCTATGCCTGCTGTTCCTTTGAGGAGTGTGAGTAGCATATTCATATTCTCTCGAGGGAATCGTGTTGGTGATGTTGGTGCTGCGTGTCTCCCTCTTCCCCAAGCGGAGGCTCTGGCAAGTGGCGTCGCCTAATGCGAATTCACAGCATTGCTCAAAATTTCTCATCCACTTTTTTCAGTGCCTTGTTTGAAAGTGTCAGTTGATACGGTTGTTGAAGTGCTTACTAAATGTAATAGCACTTTTTCTTTCTTTTAAGTCAACGGTAAAAGCAAGTTTAATCAGCCCTAAAAGATACAGAAAAATCAGCATGTTGATCTTACTGGACGAACTATATGGCAATAAGTTCAGAACTGAACTCGAGGGAGAGGTAAGAGGTCAACAGACAAACACGGTGCTGGTCTGAGGGCGGCGAGGGACGTTCTTCCCTGAGAGCGGTGAGCAGTACCCGCTGCGTCCTCTTCCCCCCTGTGACGTGGTATAACTCCGCCCCTCTCGCCTGCCGTGCCGCATTCACAAGTCCAGTAGCCTGTGGTTGTTGATCTTATGATGGGTGTCAGGCTTCATATCCCGTGTCTGTATCTTGGGTTGGAACAAATTCTCAGCGTCTGCATTAATTCAGCAGATATTTCCTTGATAGCCTAACCCTTCGATACACATCGTAACTATGTAAAATAAGGGTATTGTTGAAATTTTACTATGAACCTTCTCAAGTGATTGGTTATTAATTGGATTGTATTCTATGCCATGATAATACTCCAGGCTTGACTGTGCTGGCGCGAGTGGGCATGGTGCCACTATGGCAGCCAATCAACGAGCGACTCTGTTTCCCTCCAGGGCGGCACGCCGCCCCTTGTTTGTAGTAGGTGATGGTAGGTCAGTGCAGGCCCCTGAGGGCCTCGCTCTCAGTGTATTGTCCACCGCTACACCGCTCGGCCATCACACGGCACTCTGCCCTCTCGACCATACAACAACGGCTTGTAACTGCAGACACTAACTTTTAAGAGACAGTGCTGTGAAACTCCTTCAGATTTGTACATCTCTTGGTTTGCAACATGGAGTGCCCCACCGGAGCTCACGGCTCTCCACACCTCATCCATATTCTACACTAAATTATTCTGCCGTTGTCGATGGGGCACTCGCAAGCACTCGGTTATCATTCTTTGGGTTAATACCAATTATGTAATATTCAAACTGTTATATTCTTGATAAACAAATTTGTTTTCTATTCTCAAGTTTGCAATGAGATGTAATAGTTTAAAGCTACGCCCTTTTGTAAGTTAACCCGCGGAGAGCAAGGGAGACTCGCAGAGGTGGCGGCACCTGCTACACCTCTTCCCCACGTGTAGTAGGTCTGCCATCTGGAGAACTTTGGTCCGGATGATGTGTATAGGCACGAACGATGCGCTTTTTTTAAGTCTATCAGTTTTTATTTTTTTACTCCCTTGCCTTCTGCATTAACAAGTGTGTGACAACGACAAGGCTATGTACTTCAAGCTTGCGTCAAATTATGTGGTTTGCGGAGATTACACGAACGACAGCGAATGAGTGGTCCGAACTCACTCACGACGTCGCCAGGACGGTGTTCTACCATGGTGTTCCGGTTCCATAAGCTACTGCTGTCGTGTGGCTGTGGAGATGCACGTTAGATGACAACCGAGAGAACGCGGGCTTTGATGGCTGCATAAACTGAAATCAATTACCAAATACACGGAATCTGTGGCGCTTTGGTATTTGTAGATAGTTAAGTTGATTACTGACTCGAAGGAGACAGAGGAAACAAATCAAGATATTTGTAGAACCATGGGAATATACAGACTAATAAACTGTGCCCTTGAAGATCAGTCCAATGGAAGAACAGATGATGGTCCATGTGCAAAAACTGCAAGGAGAATCGCCAACAGAACGCGAAGATTCCCCAAGAACACAGAAGGCGGTGAGAAAATCCAGCCACGAGCGAGGCGCACTGAGGACCTCTAAACACCACTTCGGCAGTGACCTCTCTCACTCCTTCCTTGGAGCCTTCACTCGCGCCAGGGACACGGCCGCGCGAGATCTCGATGCTCATGTTGGCTGATGTTGTGTTGGCCATCATCGTCAGTGTCAGCCGGACTGCTGTAGCTCTGTTATGAATCGCCAATCACTAGTTGACTGTATGCTTCGTCAAATTTTCAAAATACTTACGACTGAAGGACCGAGTCCACTTAATAAAAAAAAAAAAAGGATGTCAAGTTTAGTTTAAAAAAACACCACGCCAAGGAAGCTTTGATGATGGGAGGCACCGACTCTTGGAGCGGAGATTGCTAGATGCTTGTACTAGTACCCTGCACAACACTCACTCAGCGCGTTATTATGAAAATTAAGCTCTGGAAGTTTTCTTTATCCAAAAACTTTAAGAATCATTGTAGCTTGCTTAGAAATTGCAAACAAAAATGTATCATGATGTTCTTCACATACTCTCAACAATGTACCAACGATCATCCTGTGTGAGAACTTGGTGTTGTAGCCCGGTGGCTGGCATGTAAAGTATGCTGATGTAAATGTGCGACATGCCATGTATACTGATGTGCACCTCCTGACATACCAGACATACTGATGTGTAGTTACTAACATATTAGTTACACTGTTGTGCTGATGCAGACATACCAAACACATTGTGTAGTTATTAACATACTGGATTCACGGTAGAGACGGTTATACTGATGCATAGACAAGGACATATCGGAGACACTGTTGTGTGATCATTAGCATACCAGCTGCCTTATTTAGTTGATAAATGGTAGTACTTCATGTTTCAGACAGAATCTAGTTCATATCTTTTTATTTAGAGTTACATAGTTGCACAGTAAGAAAACATTGCATATAGATTCACAAGTATAATGATGCCTATTAATTAAACAGCTGTGTAGTTGTTCTAAAGGATGCCCCCGTGCAGCTATAGACATGCTAGTTGCACCAATGCGCCGACACTATCATCATTAATTTTATCAATATTGGCATAACGTTATCTTCCTATGCAATGCTAATATTTTTTCACATTTTGATTATTTCTAATACTTTGAATTATAATGCTATTTAGTCACACTGCTTCAAGTAAGACATAGTGGCATACCAAATACACGTTTTAGTAAAACATAAAAACGGCTTACTTAAGAGATCTATTTGTACACCTGGAGGTCACACACAAGGAGTGAATTTCAACAATAGTTAACTGGGTCCTCAGTTGTATCGTTAGTAACCGGAATATACACTTCTTTTCATTACTAGCTATATAAACTCAAAGTCTGTTGTTCTGGTATTTTCGTTTAGCACACAGAGTGTACTGCCATGTTAAACTAACACACTTGGTGTGATATTCTGCTATTCTAACACATCGTGTGTCTTGTCTGCACACCATGTATACTGTTGTGTTGTACTAACACAAGGTGCGTTGTTATGCTATGCTAACACATAAGCGTTTTGTCTGCACACCATGTGTACTGCTATGTTGTATAATTACATTAGGCTCATTGCCTTCATATTCCATTTTAAAAATGTGTTATATGGCTACAGTGCCACATCATGTGTATTTACTATGTTCTATTAACACACGAGGTGCGCTGCTGTGTTATATCAGTACATGGAATACATTTTTGCATTGCTCTCACTCGCTGCTTTGACGCCTCGTTTGCCAATTTTGAGAATGAATTGCCATGTCATACCAGTCGAGGATTGCCATGCTGACCTAGACTTCTAGTTGACAGTCAGGCACGTGGTCGGTGCTATGATATGGTAATGCATCGGGATAACCTAAGTTCATCTCAGTTACGTGGCTCATGACATGTCTTATCTCATGTCATGAGGGTTTGCATGTGTTGTTCTTTAGTAGTTCTGGTTTGTTATCCAAGTTTCGTTGTTGTTGTTTTTTTCTCGAATCTGTCTTATTTTGTATTCTATATCCGTTGTTCTACGTACTGTTTAACATGACAGGGAACCCGGTGTTAGGTGATGGCTACAGAGAAAGGAAAAAAAAAATTATATATATCCGTGGGGATGTAGTTACAAGGTATAATGCTGTGTAGTATCTATCACAACAGGTATGCTAATAAACTATATTTTCATGGTCCCTCCAACGCAAAATTATTCGAAAGCCTGCGGGAGTGTACATTGTTTGGCATTCGCCTACGTTCATCATAGCATTCATTAAATGAGGACAAATCTATGCTGATGTGGGAGCGGAAGCGGGTGTCATTTCAAGGCAGATTGAATGTAACCCTTTATCACCGCTCGTTAGGAATGTTGACCATGTATGTTCCCGCAGCAGTGCATGCGGCGCGCTTGCTAGACTGACCAGGAGAACCCGACCACTCTGTTATGGTCTCCGCAAACACATGCCTGCCGTTGGTAGCCAAGTGGTATACTACTAATAACCCTAATAAACAAATGGCATTACTTTCATTCTACATTCAGCCTTTTTGCTTGCACTTTGTATAATGTTTTGAATTTCACAGTTTGTACCATATTATCTGTAAATAATACGTCATCGAATAAATTTTTGATAATTTACCACGAAGAAAAAGAGGAGTTTTATGTCCTTTGGATTCGGCAACATTCACTTTTAACACAAATGTGCTGCATTTCTACACAAAGCCAATACACTTTCACAGTTCGCTGGCTCAGGATACAGTACAAGCACATTCTGAATGTTTGCAAGATCTGAAAGGATCTCAAGGGAAATTTAGTTTTAGAAACAAACAACTGCAAAGCATGTATGTGCGTGTGTATTATATATACATATTATTTGTATGTGCTATTGTACATATATGGTATTCGTAAATATATATACATGTATGTAGACAAGAAAACATATATACGTATGTAAATGTTATATGTGAAATGACTGTTGAAAGCACATATATACGCAAACATAAGCGACACAGTGTTACAAGAAAAATTACATACGTACAGCCAACAGAAAAAAACACGACACCGTAAACTAACAACCACACAAACCATGACAAACAAAGATAATTTTAAAAAACCATGAAATAACCAGCAGTTCAACGAGCGTCGATATCCCCAAACACACGTAACTGGCTTTCAGTGTGTAGTTGTTGTTGGCGGTGAGTACGGCCTCTTCCAAAGACCCTCTGTGTGTTACTGTAATGTTGAGTAATTCTCATGTACATCTGTTCGTACAAGACTCTGTACGATGTACGTTTTGCATGGTTCATTAAAGGTAGTGAGGTGATTGCTATGTGCATGCGGTATCATAAGGTATGGATATTTTCGCGAAATTTAGAAGCAAGATTTTTTTTCACGAAAATGTACAGGTAAGGCGAGGTTTACTAACTGCTTGGCCTGTTTGAGGGCATTCTTTTTTTAACATTCCGATGATGATCTTTTTTTTTGCGTTCGAAAGTGTATATTTGCTTGTTTGGAAGCCAGATCGCGGTTCTCTTTTCGTTCTTGTGTGAGAGTTTATGCACTGATAGTCCTATCTATATATAATAATCTTTATTTACCTATGTAAGTACATATATCCATGCAAACATCAGCAGAAACACAGGCACACAAACACACACGCACACACACACACACACACACACACACACACACACACACACACACACACACACACACACACACACACACACACACACACACACACACACACACACATACACACACATATATACTACACGTCTACAGAATATATGTTTGTAAATATGCATATGTACATTTATAAATACACATACTTTTGTACGCATGTGGGCATGATGAGGTGCAGCATTTTTCATTAATATACGTTTCTTCTTTTTGAAAACGACGATTTACCTGATCATTACTTTTACTTTTTTTATAAATGCACTTTCGTCCTTTGTTTCACTCAAAACAAGACAACAGATTCAAATCAACATATGCTATAGGTGAGAAAAAACGATAATGATAAGCATGTTTGTTATAACTTTCATAATAATGTTGATAAGGTAAATAATAACAATAGTAATGATGATGACTGCAATAATGAGTCTGTTTTTGACGATGGTGATAATAATGGTAATTATTATCATCATTATTGTTGTCTTCATCATTATTACCATTATTGATAGTAAATTACTGAAAATAATGACGTAATCACCCTGATAGCATCAAAAAACAAATTGAGACAAAATAGTCACATTTTACATATTCAGTTCACAGCCGCGATAGACTGAGAAGCAAGGCTCTGTCCACACCGGTGACAAAACACGGTGGGAACATTGAGGCTGACGAGTTGACAAGGAAGTTGGTAAGTCGTTGAGGAACATCGCAGTTGACGTGTTGGTGCGGATTCGTTGGGCGACGTGTTAGCAGCAGTCCTGGCGCGGACGAGGTGGTGTTAGAGACCTCCCACCAACCAACAGACCAACATGGAGTGGACAAGAGAGAAGACGTTAGGGTTGACTAAGTGCTATGGCGGACTGATTGCTTGTTTGGAAGTCTAGAACGTATTTCCAAGGGTGGTGTAGGAGGCTCCTGCGGCCCAAAAGCGCAGTGGCGCAGCAAGGCGGTCTTTGGACGGTATTTAATGCCGGTGTTTTGTGTCGTGCTTCCTTATCTTGCTCCCAGTCATTTGCAGCAAATACTCGAAGTCAGATCTTGAGACCCTTAAGAAGTGTTGGAACTCCTTTCTGCTTTATTGTGCGTGTTAGAAGACACGAATCATCCTCTATCAACATGTTTGCCAGAGTTTGGTGTGCTTCGCCGTCGCTGTTGTCTTCTTCGATGGGCTCACAACACAACGAATGGTGCAGCTGCCAGCAAAGCAGCCTCACACAACGACATGTCTGCCACTTCTGGAGACATGACGCGGACCGTTACACAAAGTCGACTCTTATTGCCAACATGTCTTTAAACACTGTAACAGATTTGTCCACATACACATCATGAGGTTTGCTTCCGAATGTCTCCTATTGTGTCCCCCACAATGTTTCCAATTTGTCCCCAAGCAACATGTCACTGGTGTGGACGCAGCCTTAGTTCCCTCCGGCCTAGATGGCGTCGGATGATTAATCAACACACGTCTTATTTTTCATTCTGCACGTTTGATTGTTCTGAAACAAAAGTCAAGTACACGCATGCATATATATATATATATATATATATATATATATATATATATATATATATATATATATATATATATATATATAAACACATGTATATATATGTATGTGGGTGCGGACGTGCGCGTGTGCGTGTGTGTGTTATTTCATTTATTTGAATAAAACTATTAAAAAAATAATAAATACAAGAACACTGTATAGTGTACAATTGACAGACATACACATATTAGTATACATACATACATACATATATATATATATATATATCTGTACATATATATGTATATATGTGTGTGTGTGTGTATTGATATGTACATGCATAAACCATATACCATACAGGTAACTCGAAATGCAACGACCCATTAAAAATTAAACAAACACTTAAAAGAGAATGCCTAAGTCTGCCCTTAAAATTTTACCGCCTCAGGGATGTGGAAAGGAAAACGACTCCCCAACCCATCCACCCCATCTCTCTTGGATGCAGATATAGGCCTACACATAAACACTAGGTCAAGCAGTATTTATGCAGGAATATAAACAATAAATACAATATCACAGTGTCTTTTTTGTTCTTTGTTTCACTGGAACAATTGGGAGATTAATATGCTTAAGATATGCCTCCTTATTTTGCTTATCCAAGATGAGACATTTGTTATTTTGAAGAATGAAGATCAGTTTTGTAAGCCTGGTAATTTTAAAGCATGTTAGATTTTCTTCTGAGTATTTGCTATGCATATTCATATCGAGACCATTATCTGAATAGCACAATATGGTATCGAATTTCTTTTTAATTTACAATAGTCATTAATATAGCAGGCTTAGAACTGCAGCATGATAATGCATTTGATCATAAATTCCAAATTTTGTCTTATGGTTAGAAATTCATTTAAATCTTTCCCATTCAATGACTATGATATTACGACATATACTATTCGATTTCTAATTACCGTCTTCGTCCAGGTCTGGTGCTGAAGGACATCATAGAACGCTACTTCGTGTCCCCGACGTTGCTTCGAGTGGTCCGCGTGGCGAAGGTGGGGCGAGTCCTGCGTCTGGTAAAGGGAGCCAAGGGTATCAGGACGCTCCTCTTCGCCCTAGCCATGTCCTTGCCCGCGCTCTTCAACATCTGTCTGCTGCTCTTCTTGGTTGTGTTCATCTTCGCAATCTTCGGCATGTCATTCTTCATGAACGTCAAACACACTGGGGCCTTGGACTCTGTTTACAACTTCGAGACGTTCTTCCAGTCTTTCATTTTGCTGTTCCAAATGATGACGTCAGCTGGGTGGGATGGCGTACTCTCCGGCATTATCAATGAGAGAGACTGCCGGCAGCCTGATCCGGAGACCGGCGATCCAGGTAACTGCGGTAACCAAGCGATCGGTATAGCTTACCTGATGGCCTACCTGGTAATGACTTTCCTCATCATTATCAACATGTACATTGCTGTCATCCTCGAGAATTATTCCCAGGCAACAGAAGACGTGGAAGAAGGTCTCACCGACGATGACTACGATATGTACTACGAGATCTGGCAGCAGTTCGATCCCAAAGGCACACAGTTTATCGAATTCTCAGCTCTCTCAGAATTTTTGGACGTGTTAGAGCCTCCCCTTCAGATTCACAAGCCAAACAAGTACAAAATCGTGTCAATGGATATCCCCATTTGCAAAGGAGACCTTGTATTCTGCGTTGATATCCTTGATGCATTGACTAAGGACTTCTTCGCTCGTAAAGGAAACCCAATTGAAGACTCTGGTGATATAGGTGAAGTAGGACCTCCTACTGATAGGCCTGGTTACGAACCAGTGTCCTCAACGCTATGGCGTCAACGCGAAGAATATTGTGCTCGACTAATACAACAAGCGTGGCGCAAACACCGACAGCATAAAGATCTCTCCTCACTCTCTGAAGCTGATTCCCAAGAAGACTTCAAGCAAGCAGATACCGCCGTCCTGGTGGAAAGTGATGGATATATAACAAAAAACGGCCATAAGGTGGTGATTCACTCGCGATCACCATCGTTGACGTCACGGTCCACAGATGTGTGACTGAAAAAGGCGAGTAAATAAGTTGTTGCTTTTTATCTACTAAAAGGAGCCAGTTGTGAACAGCTTTATTGAAAGGCTATTGGCACACAGTCGTTTGCTAAGTGAAAAAGCTCGACTAGAGGTCCCACAAGGCTCTGATATTAAATATATGTAAATCCGCCGTTAACGAACAGTTAACCTTGTTGGTGTTGGCGGTTGGACCACTCTTGCTCGGGAACACTTCACTCCTAATGCCTTGTTGTTTAAGTTTACAGTCCAACTGTCCTCATCAGCTTCCCGATCTTCGAGTGCCGCACCCTCTGTGCAGATATTACTGGCCTAAGTGATTCACTATATGTTTATTTTTGTATTTAACATTCTGAATGATTAATAGGCCCTTAGTTACCCATCTTGGTACTGCTGCTGGGTTCAAGCGAGACTGGGGGATAGTCTTCGCAACTCTCACTCGTAGCTGGCGCGGAGGTGACGAGAAGCCTGATGACACTGCCACCCATGGCCGCCCACACACGCCCACGCTCACAGTATTGTTAACACCCGGTGTATGAAGCACCGACAACACCACATCCCATCCCCGAGGACGGCCAGGGTGTGCACCAGACCGAGGCAGCAGATGAGAAAGAAGCGGAGTTGTGGGTGGAAAGCTACGCAGCGCCATGAGGGGGTTTCATCACAGAGGAAACTGTGTACATAGTGCAGGGGGGCGGAGTGGTGCTCACTGAACCTACGTGATATAGAAAATACCCTGGACATGCGCATTTTCCACCGGCAAAAGGACATGTTCTTGACAAGTATTAGAGGATCTTCGAAGTGCATAATTAACTAAGTTCATGAACTGTGTGATACACAATGCCTTTACAGGAGTGCATAATGTAAATAACGGGTGCACAGTATGGTAGAATCTGTTCGTTAGGCGTCTTCATGGACAACTAGCCACCCGTCCTCCCCAGTCCTCATCCTCTGCTCTTTCTCCTTCAACTCTTTCTTTACCTTGGTGCCCTGGTCTGTCCCTCAATCTCATCACACTCAGCTCCCATTCCATCTGTTACTTCTTTTATAAATCAGTATGCAATTTTGCCCATTCTTTGCAACATTGTCCATTCCTTTTGATTCATTTACCTTTTTATTTTCTTCGCCTGACTTTTCCTTTCTATGTGGAAGGCACTGCATGGACGACATGCACTGAGCCAATTCCCCTGGCGCAGTGCAGTCGAAGCCTTCAGTGACCCAGTGACTGGCATGCCTCTCTTAGGTTAGGCTGAGATCACGGGCTCAATCACAGGCTGCGGGACTGGGCGAAGAAGGAGCAATACTCAGCTGTAGGGAAAGCCTGCTTCAATAACTTCGTTAAATAAGGCAGAATGGGTACAACTATCATCATCATGAATAGTGTTATTATTATAACCATTTTTATTCTTATCATTCTTCCTATTATTGTTGTTCTTATTATCATTATCATTGCTACTATTACTTCTATGATGATTATAAGTATGCATCAGAAAATCATTAGTATCTAGACCACGACAACCCTTAGGCTTCTCCTTAGAATCCGACTCGCATGATTCTCCATCAACATGATTGTTCTTTTGCGTTTGTACATTGACCTTATCGCTGCCACCTTCACCAGTGCCTCGAGGGAGCCGCGAGGGTGATGCCGGTGCCAGGCGCTTCTCTCTTCCCCAAGCAGAGGCGCCGGCTTGAGGCTTTCTCCTTCGCCCGCCCCTCTCTCCACCCTCCCTGTAACACTGACGGACGAACGGACTCATGGGACTTAGTTCTCGAAAGATTAGCGGACTTACTGACTTGTTCGATTCCCCAGCTTTAGACTTGCAGTAGGTTGGTAATAAGGTTTTCATTTTCTTTTTTTCTTTTTTGCGCTTTTTTCACTATGTAAAATTTCGTTTTTGGTTTGATTTTTGTTTTGTTTTTGTTTTATTTTCCTTTTACTCCTGTATCTCATGTCCTATTTCCTTCTCTTCTTCCATTCCTGTATTCCGAAACCAGTCTACAGTTAAGGATGCCATGTTGGCGAGTTATTTTTGCATTGTTGCGCCATTTATTTATTGGTTGTCATAGAGATTTTAGTAGACCACGTTTCAGATGCAATATCTTGTGTTAGGAAAAAAGAAGCATTGCTTATTGACTACGTAAGATAAATTGATATTGATACACCATTCTGTGCATGATAGGCGAATAAATATATGTATATTAAAGTACGTATTTAAGAATTTAATGTTGGCCATAAATTAGAAACTCAATTCAGCTGCACGGAAAAACGTGAGATGAATATCCAGCGAGGTGTACAGCGAGTTGCGGCGGGAAAGACACAGCAGGAGAGCGGGCGAGCCAGGGCCGGCGAGTCCTCTTCCCCCTCGGTGGCGCCGCCCGGCTCCCCTCCTCCCACTCCGCCCCGCCACCCGCCGCCCCTCCACGCCACCTGCCGCCTCCACCAAGCACCGCCACTGGCGTTTAGACTTCTCCAGCTGATCGCCAGTGCTTCTACCACTCTGTTCCTACCTCTCGTCTTCATGACTGAATATTTGTTGGTCATTCTTCTCAAAAGTCACAGTTTATAATCAGATATAACTAAAATTGCTGAAAATCTTTATCTCCTGAGGAGTTACACTTAGAATTTAGCTCTTAAGAATTTTCTCTCATAATAGTACTCCAGGCTTGACTGTGCTGGCGCGAGTGGGCATGGTGCCACTCTGGCAGCCAATCAACGAGCGACTCTGTTTCCCTCCAGGGCGGCACGCCGCCCCTTGTTTGTAGTAGGTGATGGTAGGTCAGTGCAGGCCCCTGAGGGCCTCGCTCTCAGTGTATTGTCCACCGCTACACCGCTCGGCCATCACACGGCACTCTGCCCTCTCGACCATACAACAACGGCTTGTAACTGCAGACACTAACTTTTAAGAGACAGTGCTGTGAAACTCCTTCAGATTTGTACATCTCTTGGTTTGCAACATGGAGTGCCCCACCGGAGCTCACGGCTCTCCACACCTCATCCATATTCTACACTAAATTATTCTGCCGTTGTCGATGGGGCACTCGCAAGCACTCGGTTATCATTCTTTGGGTTAATATCCACTTGTGATACCAATTATGTAATATTCAAACTGTTATATTCTTGATAAACAAATTTGTTTTCTATTCTCAAGTTTGCAATGAGATGTAATAGTTTAAAGCTACGCCCTTTTGTAAGTTAACCCGCGGAGAGCAAGGGAGACTCGCAGAGGTGGCGGCACCTGCTACGCCTCTTCCCCAAGTGTAGGAGGTCTGCCGCCCGCAGTTCCCGCAAAGGAATGGAAGGGAAATAAAGATCGACGCAACGTCTTTACTTCCTCGTGTCATAACGTACAGCGTCGAGGTGAGGAACGCTCCAGGCACCACGTGACCCACTCACACGCCGTCCCTCGCGGACTGGCCGGTCAGGGCGCCGCGCTCGACACACGGCTCGCTCTGGGAGGCACTTGTGATAAACTGTGCATGTGTGATTAAATGCATACATACAGACAGACATGTATATATATGTGTGTGTATATATGTATACATGTGTGAGTGTGTGTGTGCGTGTGTGAGTGTGTGCGTGTATGTCCGTGAGAGGTCATAGAAATTAAACAGATAAAGGAATAGACATATATTAAAGTAGTAAGTGTTCAGTTATCTCTGAAATATCCATACAGTCACCAAACCAGTTGGAGGGAAAGCAGAGAGAGTATTGCCATCTACTTCAGTGATTCAAATAAAAAAAGAAAGACCGAAAATGAATATAAATAAGCCAAGTTCTTGCCAGCCAGACACTCAAAGGAACCCCCAAGCAGCACCCCTCTCCCCCTCCCTCTCCCTCCCTGGACCCGACCTCTTGGGTGCGAGAGGGGAAGCCAGGAGACCCGAGGGCGCTGCTGGTTGGGCTCCTCGCGCATGTCGACCAGATGGCTCGTGCTGGTCACCTCTGTCAGTGTCAGCTGGGCTGCTGCCGCTGTGTTACGCATTGCCAATCACTAGTCGATTGTATGCTTCGTGAATGCTAGTTTAAGTCGTGGTTGAGCGAGGGAAATTCAAATCCACAAGAGGACATTACAATTAGTCTACAAGACACCACGCCAAGGACGCTTTGGTAGTGGGAGGCACCGACTCGTGGAGCGGAGATTGCTAGATGCTTGTACTAGTACCCTGCACAACACTCACTCAGCGCGTTATTATGAAAATTTAAGCTCTGAAGGTTTTCCTCACCCAAAGACTTTTAAAAAGTTCTCGTAGTTTGTTTAGGAAAAAAGAAAAAAAATGTTCTTCATATACTCAGTAATGTACCAACGATGACCATGTGTGAGAGCTATGTGTTAATGCCTCCTGGCCCTGGCATCTCGAGTGTTTGCATCATCTTACGTGCCATTTTCACTGTTGTGTAGTTACTGACATACCAGGGACACTGTTATGTAGCTGATATGCTAGGTATGAATTGTAAAGAGTTGCACTGCTGTATAGTTCATTACTTACTTCAAATTGAATTATTTCTTCAAAGGTCTTTTATGAAATACTATCAAGAAAGTAGCACTCCAATAAACCAAATTTTAAAAAATACTAACATATCACCATTTCTCTCTGTTATTACTTACATCATTATGTAGAAATATACTGAACAAAGCCTAAATTCTAAACTGACTTCATTGCAAACATAAAGGCAGTTTTTAGACTCACGAAGATACTAGTTTCTTATGCCTATAGTACCGAACCGGACGCCATACAGTGCAGTTATTTAGATAGACGGTAGAAATATTCATGAGCCAGTTTTAATTAATTTTCTTACGACTTCTAGCATATCGGATACATCGCAGATATAGTCATGTTAAAACATGTGAGATGTGCTGCTATGTTGTACCAGCCCACAAAAGTATGCTGTTATTATATGCTGATACATAATGCATTGTGATATTCAGTTCCCACGTCAGATGCTATCGTGTCTGAGCAGTTCACAAAATAATATTCCCAATTGTTCCTCTCTCTCTCTCTGTCTCTCTCTCTCTCTCTCTCTCTCTCTCTCTCTCTCTCTCTCTCTCTCTCTCTCTCTCTCTCTCTCTCTCTCTCTCTCTCTCTCTCTCTCTCTCTCTCTCTCTCTCTCTCTCTCTCCCTCTCTCTGTACCTATTTATGCGTGCAAGAGATAACGTGCTACTTACGTTGATACCATGTCAACTCACCAAGATTTCCTCTTTAATACAAGCGTTTACTT
>NC_091576.1:6787064-6790296 GCF_042767895.1 Penaeus vannamei
GGACAGACAGGAGCAAAGTATATGCAAAGGCCGAAAGAAGGAATGGAGAAGGAATTACGGTAATAAATAAATAGATAATTAAAAATAGATGTGACAGCGGACTTACCCTTCTGTAAGCTCAACGAAGATGAAAACAAGAACAACAAACTTCGCCAAACAAGCGTATAGGAATCTAAAACCAAAAATATGGCCTCGCAAGCAAAGAGAAATTATGTAAACATGATCCTGAACGAACGACAGGAAGGGAAAAAAAAGTGAAATCACGGTGGGATATAAACATCATGCACGACAGTTCAACAGAAACTAGACCATGGTACCTTTACATGCGTTATAAATCCCTTGAGTTAGACGCAGAACCCGTAACCAAGGTCTATATAAGTACAGGTCTCGTCACTCCGGAGTTCTGCGCAGCTTTGGGTGATAAGGCCTATGACGTCACTTGGAGAGAGCTGAGGGCAAGGGGGGCGGGGGGGGGGGAATTAGAGCATGGTAGGGTGGGACATAAATAATAGAAAACGAAAGTAAATGAGCAGATACTTAAGAAATTTTAGATGACGGCACGTTGAACGATTTTCATATTAGACATATTTTACAGGCGATGATTATCAGCGATTGTTTATAGGCCTATATCATATATTCTACGTGATTTTAGTTTTCTAATTCTCATGTTGCAGTTTAGACATGGCATAATAAAGACGTAAAATAAAAAAAAAGACATGGCATATGTAAACTCCAAATGTTTTTGATGAATGTATTATAAAACGAATCATACAACAATAACAATAATAATGATGATAATGATAATAATAATAATGATAATGGCAATACATAAACATACACATAAATGTACATATATAAGCTGCAACCAAGTACTGGGCATTGTGACTTTGCGCGCGCCAGTCAGTCAAGCGAACGAAAACAGAGACGCCACGCATCCCGTAGATATCATTATGGGAAAGGCTGGGTCAGTAGCATCTCGAGGAGGTGTCATGGCGTCTGATTCTACTTTTGGAGAAAAAAAACACATGGCGTTTATTTTGATGACGTCACAAAAGTCACGGATGCTCTGAGAATATGGTCGATCCTTTTGCTCTCTTCAATTCTCAAAAAAGAAAGGAAAATAACGATTTTAATGGTTATACTTTCACCGAACAATTATCAAAACAACCGCCATGACACCTCGAGTAGCTACTGATCTAGCCTTTCCCATGTCATCATACCAGGAGATCGCAAGACTCCACGAGGAAGACCAAAAGATTAGAAGAAGAAAAAAACGAGGACTTAGAAGAGAAAGGCGACTAGGAAAAAGGAAATGAGAAATTGAACAAGGAGAGGCTATTGAGGTCGGGGAGTTCCAAAGCAAGTGTGGCTAAAGAACTTGAAAAAAATGTGGAGGGATTGGGAGTCAACATCCGAACACAAGGACGCCATGATAAGAATTGTAATAATGAAAATGATAATGGTAACAGAAATGAAAATGAAAATGGTGGTAATAGGAATGATGAGTATGACAATAGTAATTATAATAATGATAATGATAGCAATTATTTTAATAAAATTATAATAGAAATAATAATAGTGATCATCAAATGATGATGATGATTATAATAACAAGAAAAAGAAACAATTATAACAATAGTTATAATGAAGAACATAATGATAATAAGAAGAATGATAATGATAATAATAGCAGTAACAATAGTAACTAGAAGAACTAGAAGGCAATAGGGTCACCAACAGCAAAAAAAAAAAAAAAAAAAAAAAAAAAAAAAATATTCACGCTAGCAGAATTATATCAAAATCACTCTCATAATGATAAAGGTAATAATAATTATAATAGTTACCCCCTTTGGCAAGTCAATAGGGGTAACTGATGCAATGATTAAAAAATAATCTGAATCCGGATCATGATCCAGATCACCAACAAAATCTGATGGAATCTAAAGCAAAGATACACCTCTTGCAAAATTTTCATAAAAATCTGGTTATCCTGCTAACTTATAAAACAAACACACTGACCAAAGCGACCAAAAACATAACATTGATGGAGGTAATAATATTAAAAACGTAATAATGATGATAATAATGATAACAATAATGACATTGATGATAATGATAATAATGATTATAACAATGATAATGGTAATGATAATGATGGTTACAATAATGATGATAATAATAATAATGCTGGTAATAACAAGATGATGATAATGACAACAGTAATAATGATGATAGTAGTAATAATAATAATAATGATAATAATAATGATAATAATGTATATAATAATAATGATGGAAATAATAATGGTTGTAACAATAATTATTGTAATGATAATAATAGTCATGATGATGATGATGAAGATAGTAATGGTAATAATAGTAGTAAGGAATATAATAATAATAACGATATTGATAAGAAGAACTATAATGATAATAAGGATAAAGATGAGATTACTAACGATCATAATGATAATAATGACACTGATATTGATTATGACAATTATAATGATGATAATAATATCGATGATAATGATCATAACAATAACGATAATATTGATAATAGTAATAACAATAATAATGATGATATAGATAGTAATAATGTTAATAACAGTTATAAAATGATAATAACGATGATAAACAACAACAATAAGAATGATGATAATCATAATAATGGCAATGAGGATAAGGGTTACAATGATGATGATAGCGCTAATCATAACAATATTGATAATAGTAATAATGATGATAGTGTTAATAATGATAACAACACTAATAACAATATCTTACATACGCACATACTGTACACACACACGAAAAAAAAAAAAAACCTTTACGCAAGTGAGAAAGAATACTAATGCCATTTCCTAATAAGTCGACAGAGGGACATATCACGGCATGAGAAGCAACAGAGGAAATAAACAAAGAGGGATACAGCGTTCCTAGAAAAAAGATACGCATATACGTGTGTTATCCAAAGCCCCATAAGCCAGAAATAGTTCAGAGGATTTACTTATCAATTGCTTGCCGCTATCAGTGCCGGCGCCAGCCCCAGAGGAGGAAGAAAATATGTAGCTATATAGACGGAAAGATGGACGGGTGTTGGTACTGACAGAAATATTGGATTGGCCACGCCCTTTCGGTTCTCGAAACTCGTGGGAAACGCCCCTTTTCACTGTGTGCATGAGTAAATGAAAGGGAAGTGCGACCGTTTCATTTTTAATGATATATGAAAT
>NC_091576.1:6790796-6813296 GCF_042767895.1 Penaeus vannamei
TCATGTTGGGTATTTGACCTTTTTTTAGTGATGGTTGACCCAAAACCATTATTGACATTGGTATTGTATTTCAGTATTTAACTAGAACTTCTCCACGTCTAGTAATCATAAGTTTTGCCTTTTTTTCTATTTTCATTGTCTCCACAGCTTTTCAAGGCAGGTGGGCACTCTTTTTCAATTGATTTTGTTTTATATCTCATAATCTTGTTAATTTTATTTGGCTTTACTGATTTCTGTTTTTATAATTTTCACAGGTCTCAGTTTGTTTTCATTTTCATGACACTGAATAACTTATATTTGGCCATAATATGAAGAACAAACGTCTTAACAAAGTAAATGTGAATATGTACAAGATGAAATTATTTATTTCTTATATATATATATATATATATATATATATATATATATTTATATATTTATATATTTATATATTTATATATGAGTGTTCTTATTTGCAGATGTACAAAGTGATTTTCCTTGGAATTCAAATTTGAATGTTTTTTGGGTAAGATGTCTCTGTAGTATTGAACTAGGTAGTGACTATGGATCCCAGTCATCAGAAATCTGTATTTGCTAATTAAGTGATGAAGTCTTGTTGACATTCCTGACAGCAGCACTTCCCTTACTAGTAAATGAATGTAGGCTTATCAAAAAGTTCCCTTGCTGCTGGAAGTATGCTTAAATATACATTTTTAAATGTGTTGGTGCTTTGTGTAAAAGCCACTTGATTATTACCTATCATCATCATTGTTATTACCATTTTTGTTACTATTATTATTATTATTATTATTATTATTGATATTATTATTATTATTATATTAAAACCCTTTATGCCACTGATACCATGAGCTGATCTGTAATTTTAGTCGACTGGGTATGTTTTTGTAATTTCATTGGCTATTCTGATCCTATTCCTCCACAGCATATACCAACCAGCTATTGCTGAATCAGGATAACTAGACTACAATTTCTGAGTTCAAATTGATATCTGACCCTAAATGCATTGTGTAGTTGGCACAGTTTTTGCTTTCTTTGTATGTTCTGTCAGCAGTTATTTCCTGCAGTTGCGTCTATTAAAAATCAGTATAAAGAACTGAAGAAAAGGTCATGTTTCACTTTTGTAACAGGGCAGCCTTTATCTTGCAAATTCATCAGTTGGTTCACATCCCCTCCATAGGCAGCTGAGGTTGTCTCCCTTAGAAGGAAAAAAAACTGTGACATGAAACTATTTGGTATTTTTTTGCATATGGATTTAACTGGTTCAACCGAGTGCATTATGTGTCAGATTTTTTTTGAAAAGTGATATGTGTAACTTCGTAAAATGCACCACGGTTTTAGAATATGTTTTTAGTTGTGGTCTGGAACTGTGTAATAAAAACTTGTGGGAGTTTTGTCTTACAGAATCTGTTTGTTTATTTTTAATTAATTTTCATGAACAATAATTGGGAGTCCCTCCCTCCTCCATCTTTACAATATTGGAAATATAAATATTGCTTTAAATTTTGCAACATTTGATTCAGACCCTACAGCAGTGTGATAAAAAGATATTACCATTGTATAATGCTAAGACTATTTTTACCAGTAGATGTATACAAAGGGAATATTTGTATTATCTTTTTGTTGAAGTTTATTTTGCCTTGCATATTATATTGTATCTTCTATATATTTCACAGGAGGTCAGATTGGCAAAGTGAAATTAAATCTGAAGGATGCAATTTGTATAGCAAGTAGTGCAAGTAATTATGCCGTAAATCTGTGTTTTCCTAGACTGCTGGTAGCTCATTACGTAGTGTAAAAAATCATCCCTTCAAGAATGTTTTGGTGTTGCCAGTAAAATGCAAGAGTCACTGTAAATTCAGGACAAGATTTATATACTGATCAAATGCAAATTGTGTCCAACATATACTTTAGCATACGGTCTACCCTGAGACCAATTCATTTCACATCTCCCCTCTCCATGCACTTTTGATATTAGCAGGAGGGTGTTCATGTGTGGCTGTGACTAATTGGTACACTTTCTCTGCCAACAGCTGGAGGCGTTGGGAAGAGTGCACTTACTATTCAACTTATTCAAAATCAGTAAGTATGATTCCGAGAGACTTGTCTTCCTGTATGCTCTTTATGGGAAGAGCTTGTAATGTGTATAATATATCTGTTGTTACTGCCTCTAGTTCCAGGGTTCCCTATTTATTCTGTCTGAGTTAGATTTCAGAAATGATTTTGTAATTTGTTTTCTTGTGATATATGTTCTTTTATTTTTAAGAGAAAGTTCGTGTTTATGATCATTTCATACCTACAGATAGATATAGAATTAATCCAACTTTTGAACTTATTATCCATATATACTGATTTAGTTTATTTCCTACAGCTTTGTCGATGAATATGATCCAACCATAGAAGATTCATACCGTAAACAGGTCGTCATTGATGGGGAGACGTGTCTACTGGATATTCTCGACACAGCCGGGCAAGAAGAATACAGGTACAGTACCTCTTTGTTATTCAGATATAGGTAGTTGCACTATTGTCAGTGTATGGTCTGTAGATTATAAAAGTTAATTACACATCTTTCGGACAGGAAATGTCAGACTATATGATATTTTGTGATAAGAATATTGTGTGTGTGTGAGTGAATATCTCTCCACTTGCTTATACATGTCAGATCATATATAGATGTGCATTTGTATGTACAGTGTGTCAGTGTAGATATAGCCATGTAAAGGTATTACATGCTTTATAATTAAATTATAAATTAAAGTTCTTTCTCTATGACCATGAAGAAGAAATCTTGTTACTTTTGTTTTGAACTATGCTCATCAGAATACAGTAGAAGGACTTCTGCATGTTAACATGACCTGAAAGCTGAATAAAGGGTGGATATGGACATGTAAGGGGAAAAGCCAGCATTTATAGGGCAAAGGTAGAGTATGTTAAAGTATGAGGAAGAGGGAATTCTGTTAAGGAAGATAGGCCTACATGGGTAAGTGCAAGAATCTTGTCTACTTCAGACTTTGTGTGTATTTAGCAACTTGCCAAAGGTATAGATTTCAGCTGTAGATGATCAGTGGATCATTAGGCCCCAAACAATTGCACATTCACAACTCAGATGACCTTTTGATGTGTAACTGCTTCAGTCCAGGAGGTTCATTACTGGTGTGAGGTCAGGCTTTCAGATTGTATGTAAACCATAGTGCAAACAAATTAAGGATGACATTAATTTTTCATAGCAAATATGGTAATACAGAACCAATGAAATTCCTTTAGTTGTTAGAAGTGTGACTTTTTCTTGGCACTTTATATTGCCAAGAGAATATGTCGTCTGTTAGCAAAATGAACACTGCAGTTTCTCAAGCAGCTAAACAAACAGTTCTGTCGATATTCCCTATCTAGTGTGTATTACAAGTGCAGTTATTCTTCTACTGTTAACCCATTAACACGGGTATATTTTGAAGCCAAAAATAAAAGATTCCGGGCGGCTACAAAATCGGCGGGCAGAGCTTCCCCGGAGTCTGTCCGCCCGCCAGCCGTGGACCGCCATTGTGTCACACTGGCGGTACACCCGGCAATGTTTATTTTTTCGGGTGTCTCATATGTGGGACACCCCTTGTTTTTGGGTTAATACAAAATTTCTTCCATCTAGTTACCTGTTGCTTGTTTAATAATTCTCAGTGCAAACCTGCCTTATAAATAAAGTCATCTTCTAGTGAGAGTCAACGAGGAAAAGAAATTGAATCTGAAGTTGAAAGTAGCACCAAAATCGAAAAAGGGAATTTTAAAATATACTTCTATTTTGACGGTTAATTGAGTTTGTCCAGAGTTTTGCACATGACAAGAAAAGGCCAAGAATTTACCCAAACTTTTGTGTGACAAGTAAACATTCCTTTTGGAGAAACATATTTCATTGTCAGAGTGAAATATATTTAAGATTTAGAAAAAGATCTGGTTTTATATTCAAAGCTCGAAGCATTATATGAACAATGAAAAATGAGTAGTGAATACAAGGATCTCCAATGAGAGACCCACTGCTGCGTCGGAGCACAGCCCCTGTACAGCATCACACTAGCGGGACGCCCGGCCGTGTTTATTTTTTTCGGGTATCTCATATATGGGACACCCGTTGCTAATGGGTTAATATTTCTGCAAAACTTGTTTCTCATTAAGCCAGTGCTGCTGGGGATGGTATGTACATACATGCCATACCCACTTTAGGTTGGTTTATCAATTGTCTTTACATAAAGATGGCTCCATAAGTACTAAATCACCAATTAGCCAACGAGGACTACCTATCTGTTTACCCTTTACCTTGATTTTCAGAAATATTTCTTGGTATTTTGAATTGCTGTTAATAATGTCACACAATATAAAGATTATAATGTCAATAATGATAACATCAGTATCAGTATTGATAGCATTAGTTTTTCCTGCAAGGAAAGGTAAAATCAGGTGAGGTCACAAGGTGTATTAATTGACTCCTCTGTAGCATTATGTGCAGTGACATTTTAAGAAAATAATACTACAGTGAACAGTACATTATCTCAGCAATCTTTTATTTCATCGTTTATTTTGTGTTGATCATAATAGATTAGAATTCAGTACTGTATTTTGAGCTTGGTCATTCATCAAACAAACATACCATTTATTCTTCTAATTTTTAACATTTCTTTTCAGTGCAATGCGAGACCAGTATATGCGAACTGGGGAAGGGTTCCTACTTGTTTTTGCTGTCAACAATGCAAAGTCTTTTGAGGATATAAGTGCATATCGGGAACAGATAAAACGAGTAAAGGACGCAGATGTGGTACCTATGGTTTGTAAGTATACAGCTCCTTTTCAGTATGCAAGTTCATGTGCAGGATTCATTCTGCACTAATTGTAAATTGAACAACAAAGGAAAGGACAAGAAAACACTTGAGTATGCACTGAGGAAGCAGTGTAGTGGAAAGACCTTCGGCATATATGTGAATTTTCTTGTTCTTCCCTACATTGTTTTATTTCCTACTTCACATAAACAAAGTAATAAAGGAAAGAGCAGGTAAACTTATAATTATACGGAAGGCTTGTACAGTCAGAAAAAAAAACTATCGTTACCCTTTACACAAACTAATATGAAAAAGCAGTGAAGTGTTGTGAAATAGAGAGGCAAGCTAGTTGGCACTGAAATCCTATAAATGTAGGTTTTGCGATACTCTAGCATTATTATGTGTCATTAAAAAAAATTTGTAAAACCCAAGTTTCAAAGTAATAAGGGATAATGTTATAAAAATAAGTAATGATAATGATAATGATATTAAAAGATAGTAAACAAAAATGTGAAGAGTGGCGCAATTAAGAACCAGGTGGTGGTGCTGACTAAGGATAAATTTTCCTTGAAGTTTATATTTCCTGCAGTTGTTTGGAGCTAAGGAAGAGATGGACTCTTCTGTAGCACAAGAGAACTATCTAATCGTTCATTTCCTTAAATGTCGACACATTTATGCCCTATTTTGGATATGAGCAAAAATAAGGGCTGTAGTTGCCAGTTTCTATTATTTCATGCCTATCCCTCCAGGGAAATGAGAGGCAAGTAGAATTCAGTTTCAGTCACGTTCTTTACATTGAGAAAACTTCAAAATATTTTTTTGCACAATACCTCACTGAAAATTCTTGTTTTTTGCGTATGGAAAAGTCATAATCAGGTATTCACCATTGCCTCTTTTTTTATTTATTAGATGTCACAGTATGACAAGTGAGTGGTCATATCTTCAACTTTTATTTTCCATGTTTATTTCTGTGCAGCACTCACTGATGTATAATAAAATTCAACTCTTAGTATGAATTTCTTTATTATGATATATATTTGCTCTTTAATGTTAGTGTGGTGATTAAATGGAAAATAATACAGGTGTATAATTTCAATAATTTGTATTCCCTCCCCCTGCCACTAAAAAAACCTGTTGTTATGAAGAGCAATAATAGATCCTCATAAACTGGGACGTCTCCATGGTGCTTAATGTGCATATACTATTCCCAGTCCATGTTAATTTAGAAATATTTGCCAATCCATCCAAAGCATTTATATCAGACTTTAAAACTTTACAAACCTGCTCCTGGTTTATGTATACCATGGACACCAGAGGTCATATAGTACTGTATTTTGTGTTTCATTATACCCATTTATACTGAAACCAGTTTATTCATTTGATTTATTAAATAGGTATGTGATACTATGATTTTCTTCTTCTTCTTCTTCTTCCGCCAACAAAGTCATGATAAAGAGTAAAATTATGAAAGACGCTTACTTTTTAGATGATAAAAGACAATTAAAATACTTAGACAAAACAGGGCGTGGTCATGGAAACGCATGCTTACAATACCTGGTTCATGAGTCTCATTCCTTGAATATTGTAATAAGAACATCATATGGCAACACTAGCCATGGAATGGCCTTAAAAGATGCTCCACTCACAACACAGAAAAGCACTCGTGTTAATCAACTAAAGGTAGAGGTAATGAAAGTTTTTTTTTTCTAGCTGTACATTTCAGTGCTTCTTCATGCTTTGCAAAAGCAATAACTTGAATGGGCTCTTATCCTGTTCATATTGTACCATGATATTCCCTTTTCTGGTGCACATGAATTTTCTTTATCTGCTCCCGAGTTGTCTTGTAATGTTAATGATGTCAATTTAAAATAGATGGTAATGAAAGGAATACGGAATGCATATGTATGTATGTTTTTTTTCTTCTACGATCCATTATTCCCTTTAACTGATCTTATGTTTACTATATGATTATGGTGCTTATTATGTGTATGTAAGGGGTAATACTCTAATCTTTCAGAAGTGCTAGTGTTCACGTGTGTGTGTGTGTGTGTGCGCAATTAAAATCTTTCTTCATATACCTAACGACCATTACCTCTTTTTGCACAGTGGTGGGCAACAAATGCGACTTGCAGGTGCGTGCAATGGACATGCAGCAGGCACGAGAAGTGGCCAAGAATTATGACATTCCTTTCATTGAGACCTCTGCCAAGACCCGCATGGGTGTCGACGATGCCTTCTACACTTTAGTAAGAGAGATCAGGAAAGATGTAAGTTTCTTTATAAAAATTTGTTAAGCATGTCTTTTTGAGAGTAATGTACTAGATTTAGTGCTTTACAGTGCTGGTATAGTTGCAAGTTTCATAATTATATTTGTGTTCGATGCCTTTGGAATAAGTGTGTGTGTGTGTGTGTTCATGCGTGTTCTTTGGCATCAAAATATGAGCTTGTAAACTGATTGCTTCTAATATCTTTCCAGAGGGAACGTCGTGGGAAGGTTAGGATTGGAAGTAGGAACAGCAAGAGGAAGTGCATTGTGTTCTAGGAGGACTGTGTGTTGTGTAGACTAAATAAGCCTAATGGCATTAAACCTATTTGTTTCCATAACTGTCATGAAAGTTAACTTCATGCCAGTGCCATTTGACAACTAAATTCTGCCACTTTTTATTTTTGTTTATTTTTTGTTGTTTATTGTGTTAATTTTGATTCTTGTTCTGAATATTATTATTATTTTTATTATTGTTACAATTTATTTTCATTTTTTCTCAATTGTATAGCTTTATATTTATTTTTTATTTTCATGTTTTATTTTTTATTTTTGTTTAATTTTTTTTCATTTATTTGTTTATTTTTTTATTATTAATTTTTGAAAGTTGGGAGGAGGAGGTACAGTTCTCGGAATGCGTCACCTGAATGGATATCTTCGCACCAACTTCCTAGCTACCGCGAGTCCAGAAATTTCTCTCTCGACTTTGTGTGAATCAGTGGTTATGTCATTCTCACTTCAGTTTTGTGTAATTATTATACAGAACCTCAATTGCACATAACATCATCAATAGAAAAAAAGGACTCTGAATGTTTAAAAGAAAATTTTTCATAATGATAAGCAAAAAATTAACCAAAAAATAAAAAATAAAAAACGAACAAAAAAAAGATAAGTTTAAAGAATAACCCCCAACCCCAAAATTGGCCGTCTTTGTCAGTCCAGAGTAAAACCTTGTGCATGATATGAGAAATGTTTTACAAATATTATTAAAGGAAAAAATGCAAAAAATAAAAAAATTAAGTAATAATATTTCACTAACAATGAAGGATTCTACAAGCGCAAAGAGGAGTGATTAAGCGAGTGAGCGGTACACAAAGAAGAAAGAAAGAAAGGAAAGAGAAGGAGAAAAAAAAATGGAAGGAAGGAAAGAGAGAGAAAGACAAACGGCTAACATCTGCAAGAAGCGGAAGATGGGGCTATGGCAACACTCCCAGAAATGTCCGATCTCCCAACTTTCCTTAACGTGCCCGTGTGGTAGAGTCAAAAATATTAAGTAAAGAATTAAAAAACAAAAAAAAAAACTAAAAAAAAGTCTGAAAAAAATATATATATATTAAAAGTTTTAGAAACTTAGCTTGTATGCTTTTTGTATGTTGGAATTTTCAAAATAGTGTTTCTCTTTTTATATCGATGATGAAACTGTGGTCAGGTGGACATGAGAGCAGTGGAATAGTCATTACACAAGGAAAAGAAGGAAAAACAAAAACAAGAAACTATTGAACACCAAGCTTAGCTGGGGGCAAGTAGAACACAGGAGCACAAACTTTTGTATAACAAACAAACAAACAAAAAAAAGCCAATTGTGATTCAACAGGGAAGGGCATAATTACAAAACAGTTAGGGTAAGAAAACTGTAACAGTTACTATAGGTTCATTCTTAAAAAGAGAGAGAGAGAGAAAGAAAAGAATATGAATACATAGAGACAATTGTAAATATTGTTGAATTAAATTGTGAATGCACAAAGCCACTGAACCTTAAAAACATGAAAAGGAATAATCACGGGAAGACAAAAAGAAGAATAGAAAAGAAAAATAAGGCCTACTGCTCCTCAGGAGGGTGTGGACTTCAATCCAGCTTACCCCTTTTTTTTTTTCTTTCTTTTTTTTTTTTCTTTTTTCTTTTCTTTTTTTTCTTTTCATTGTTCTTTTTTCTTCTTTTTTATAGTTGTTGTGTCAGCTTTTCATATCACTGTCAGGGTTTGCCATTTATTATAAGCATTGGAGACAGAAGCATAGTTATGGCACAGCATGGAAGGTTTCCTTTTAAAAAAAAGTTGGCAGAATTCTTTTTAAGCTGTTATTTAGAATTTCTATTTTATTATTGCTATGAAAAGAAAAGAGAAAACTTCATCCACATGGTTAACTAAGGTAATCCAGGTTTAATGTAGTTGCCCAAAATAGTGGCCTCATCTTTTTGACTTTTTGTCTTATTTTTTACATATTAATTATTTTTTTAATTATAATTTTTTTTTTATCCTATTTTATATGCTTGATCTGGGTTGCCTTTGTTTGCGGACAATTGTAGCTGCAGTGTGTGCCTAACCTGGTTTGCCATTTGTATGGTTGACTGGACTGTCAGTATTAATATTGATATTGACTCTAGATGGAAGAAGTCTTGTATTAACAGTAAGTGTCAACATGAATATGGCTGGTGCAACTACCTGGAACAAATCTTTTGTTTGGATTCTGATATCAAGGATAGATAGATATGTTATTGTATATGTCCATTAAGTTTTATTTTCACATTTTTTTATCAATTATTTTTCCATGTTCAAATACTAACATGAAAAATCAAGGATTTTTCATATGATCTAGTGTATATGTCAATAAAATTGGCTGGCTGTAGTTTTTCAACAAATCACCCATGGAAGTGTCATACAGGTTGTATTATTAACGTGCAGTTTCCCTCATGCACTCCGGCTTTCGATATAACCAACATTTACCACCCACAAAGAAGCAACTGACGACTTTTGGAGGAAACAGAAGGCTGTCAAAGCATTTGTTGTCTAAGATGTAACACTAACAATTCGAGAACAAATTTTAAAATTTGGGGTTTCTATGAGTAATTTAACTTTAGGCTCAATAACTACTTAAATGGTGTCTGAAAAAAATATATATCTATAATACCTCTTTCATTTCTGTCCTATTCCATTATTTTTGTTTGTATTTTCAGCTCGGCATTTTTTGCCTCTCAAAAACAGAAGTTCCTTTACCTCAGACTGCTCGAGATTTTGTGATGATGGATTACTGTTCACATGACAGATGCTGTACATTTTATGCAGAAAAGAGGAGAAAGAATAAATAAATTGCATCTTTACGTACTGATTATTGTGGATTTATAGAAATCTTGCATATAATCCCTCCCCCTTTTGTCTCGTATCTCTCTTCTCTTCTCTTTTCCTTTCCCCATCCTATGCCTCCCCTTTTTTCTTTTTACAATTTTTCCTTCCCCCTCCCTCATGTCTGTCCTTTTATTTTCTTTGTTGCAATAGATTTTATTATATTTATCATAGCCTAATCTGTTACTTGCTTATTGTATTTTTTTCTATCCCCCCTTTACTTAATTAGTTGGATTTGATTATCATTCTATCAGAGAGCCATTCAGTGCAGAGATATGTAAGTATGCACATCCTAGGGCAGTTGTATGAAAGATTATTCTGAAATGTTTAAAAGGTTTTGCAGTGTTGTTATTGTATGATTTTTAATGGAATTAAAGATGGTCACAAGTTCATTTTTATAATTTTTATTTTTGTGTAACAATTTTTGTCTAGTTAGTAAAAGTCATATGTGCAAGATTAACAGCTTATTAACTGCGATATCTAACCAAATGAAAATTGATCATGTACCAAATTTTCCTAATTGACACCCCTTGGAAAGGATTTGTGGGAGTTATGAATGTACGATGTTCATTACTATTTCATCAGCATGTTTAATTTCAGAGCAGTATGCTTCTGATCATTCACTGGAAGTAATGATGGCTGATCTTTATGCTTTACCAACCAGGAAAATCATTACCTAAACAGAAGTTTGGTGTTCAGGATGAGAAACAGCCTCTTTTAACAATTGGTGCAAAAGTGCTGATTGTGTGTTCAATCCAATTGGAGCTAGTGTAATGAGGCATTAGAATAATGGTTCTTCCATAATGGATAAATGAAAGTTTTCAAGTATTGATATGTCATAATTGACCCTTGAGTCTTCATAGGTAATTTCAATTCTTTAATGTAACTTGTCCTCAACCAGTTGGCTTGGTTTGATATCTGTCCTGGCATAAACAGACATCTTGCCAATCCAATGTTTAGGCCTGGTATCTAACAGTACTATCTAGATAAACTGATGTCTGTATCAGTTGATTTATTTTGAATGAGTCTTTGTTAACCCATTGGTTGAGCAGGCATCCTTATCAACCCAATTGTATGCCATGGCCCCCTTTTCTTTTTTTTTTTTTTTTTTTTTTTTTTTTTTTTTTTTTTTTTCCAAAGATTTTTTTTTTTTTTTTTTTTTTTTTTTTTTTTTTTCTTTTTCTTTTTCTTTTTTGTCATGTTGGCTTGGCTGGGACTCTAGTCATTCCATATGTGGTCTTGGTTTGACAAGGGTTACACCTGCTCCCCTTTGCGTATAGGAAAGATTACTGATATCTATGTGTTCATTATGTTAAGTCATTACATTTTGTCACTGATTTGTGGTTATTAAGGAACTGTGATTGTTCAAAGGAAGCGTTTTCTTACCTACTACACTAATGATTTAATAAATTTATGTTAATAGATTAAAGGAGTGCAGTGGGTATCATAGTATGGGATACTACCTGTCATGAAATTTCATACTCTTAATAAACCTGACTAAAGGAAAGCAGCACTAGTTAGTGATACATTATCCATAATTTTTGTATTATTTATTTTTCTTTTGAGAGTAGGCCCGCATGTATATTTTCTTAAAATGAACAAAAACATTGAGCTTGATGGTCTGTGCTAAAATATTTCTGTTCATTACACCATATAACATTTATTAGACAATCATAAGATGATGAAAAAAAAACATAACCCATGTATTTATGAATAGCAGATTGCTGATTTGAAGATTAATTTGCCTTTCCACATATGGTGACAAGAAGAAATCAAATAAGAAAGTTGCAGATACCACCATGTTTCAGGTGATGCTTCATTATGCAGGCAGCCAAAGTATCTCAGGAGTTCTAAGACTGGATCCACAATCAGAAAATATTTCAGACTTGCAAATTTTGTTTCAACACTCATGCAAGCGGAATCTCATGAAAATAACCCAAAAATTCTGTGTACAGAGATGTCAGGTGCAAGACATACAGATTTGTTGAAGTTAATATTCCATGTTACTTCATGTGGCTTTTGCAGTAACTTGTTCTTGGTTCTGATTTATTTTTTATTTTTGTTGATTTTCATTTATAATAAAATTATTAAATGAAATCATCTTTGGCCTTATTGAATTTCAAGTGTTTAAGAAAAGCATTGCATAATGCCAGCTTGAAAAGAAGAAAAAAATTATTGCATTTCAGATGGTGGCACCTATTCATGGCAAGGATGTGCAGTACACTTTATTTGCACATTTTAGGTAATACTATTTTCAGTTTCTTTATCATCCTCTCCCTATCTCACTCTCTCTCTCACCCTCTTTATAAATACTTTGTACATCTTGTCTCTACTTGCAGTTTCCGTTTCCTCAGCTTCTGCCTAGCAGCTGTCATGAAATATCTTGGGAAAAGTGAATGTGATTCTCCTTTCATTAAATTTAATGAATTTTTGTCTTGTGAGAAATGCATGATGTAACTGAATTTTTGTCTGTCATTATTTCAAGAGTTTAATGTAGTTACTTGTAAAGAGTCAACTGATGAATAGAATTTGAAGCAATGGATGGAAAAAGCACACCCAACACAATAATTTTCCAGACTGGAAAAACCCATGATAATTCTTTTATGAAACTATTTTATCTTCATATACCTTATGGATTCATGCGAAAATTAGTTTGATGACCAAAGTTCATGTGGATCATTAATTAATGCCTTTTAAGCTCTGCAGTTCTAGCATGAATTTTATCTAAGCAAATGGCAGTATTCCATAATGAATAAGCAATTTAAATGTATTTGCTTTCTCCATAACTTCTCCTAAAGTAATACAGAATAAAGAGAACAGTGTGTGCAGTGAACTCTGACAAAAAATAGATTATTCAGTGCTATGTGACCCATTAACATCTTGATGCCATAATTTGAATGCCTATTGGTGTGGAGGTGAAAGCATAAAAAAACACAATTAATCCTTATTTGTAACAATAGCATTTTCTTGGCAAATAAAGGATATTGGCATGAGATCTTTGAAATGGTTGACATTTAATTTTCTTCAGACTAGGAAAACGGACATGTACCATCTAGGCCTTGACAGTTTGTCCACAAGTATGTGAATACAATTCTAATTAGTAAGCAAAGAATGCCTATGAATCAAACACTAATGAAAACATGGTTGATCAGAGTATTTAGAAAAGTGAGTGGATTGACATTCACTCCTACTTACTTCACACTCAGTATAGCAAATGCAGCCAAGTTGTCGACTCGAAGAGGGATGGGTAGACTTGCCATATTACGTGGCTTCTGCAGTGTGGATGTTTTCGTTGTATATTATTTTTTATTAATATTATTTTGTTTGTTGTTGCACAGTGCAGTAAGAAAATGGGGAGTGGATGTGTGGATACCCTAAGGGATGACCTCATTCAGGCACTTTTATATTCTTTTACAGAAGCGGTGGCAAATATGTTAATACTCAGTGGATAATTTTGGAAAAAAAAAAATGTATGTTTCATAGATTGTCCTGTTGTTTACTGGGTTGACTAGAAATAGTTGTGTAATGAAGAAAAAATATGAATAGTATTAGTTTTTATTTGCTTGTTAAAAGTGGTGTATGAGCATTCCACGTGGCAATGTATGTGAAGATTAATGGCGAAAGAAGTGTATCAGGCTTTTACTCAAGAAATTACATATTGCTATATTTAGTATTTTTCTCCTTTGGAAAAATTTTCGTTGTCACATTTCTAAACTTCCCTGTCAACTTTCATAAACTTAGAAACATTTGTCATGATTATTTCTTTAATTTTGATACCTTGACAAAGTCAGTGCTTTGAATAAAATGTCTAAACAAAATACATATTTTATATTGATGTGATCTAACAGTGGGAGATTCCTTCTGTTTATTGTAAAAAAAAAGGGGAAATTCTTCGTTTGTAATCAACCCTTCAAAATAATATGCATATTAGTAGCCCTGGAAATTTGCCAGGTTTTATTCTTGTGCAGGGCGTACTTCAGTGTCATTGATCTTTGAGACACAATGCCAGTGTCACGTCCAGCTTTATGGTGATTTTACATTGTCAACTTGAGAAAGGTAGTAACACATACTAATTCACTGTTAGTCTTTACATATATATGATATGATATGGTAGCCTTTACAAATGTTTTAGTACTTTATCAAGGCACTTTTGTTTTAGTTATCCTTCCAAGAAGGTTAACAAATCCCTTGTAATTTGTTTGTCTTCGGAACAATTCACTGATATATTTTCCTTTATACAGCTACCTGAAGTACCTCTTTTTATCATTATTAAAATGAATTTGACATTCAAATTCAGGCATCTCATTGCTATATGTTTTCAATACATATAGTTTATCTAAATACCCTTCCCAGGCTTAAGTCAAATTCAGATTAAACAATCGGAACATCAAAAAAGTAAGACGAGTTTAAATACAAAAATATTTTGAAAACTCAAAACCCAACTTGATCAGCTTTCATCCTTTTTCATTCCTGTGCACCTGCTTCCTTTGCCCAGGACTATGGTTTTGAAAAGAAGTCTTCATACACTTCTTTTTTTTCCTTCATTATAATTCATACTGTAAATAAGGTTATGATTAAAAAATAGTACCACTAGTATAAAAAAAATATATATTTTTTTTTTAATCCAATAATGATAATAACAAAAAAATAGTCTTTATGGGCTGATATCAGATAGCCTAATAATTGCCACCTTGGTAAGTAAATGCTTGTAAAAGACATCGCTTACTCCATTACAACGCTTTTTTTCATGGCGGGGACTGAGGGCACAGGGTTATGCTTTGGGTGGATTCATATTCAAATCAATCTGTGGCAAAAATTAACTAGCATGAAAAAAATCATAAAGCACAAAATTTTATACAGAATAGTAAAGTCATACCATAATGTACATATAATTTGTATATAGTAGTAATGGGGAATATCTTTCAAAATTTAAAATCTGAAAGAACTGCTGTTTTGGGCATTGCTTATGAGGTGTCTCTATTTTTCTCTTTTTCATGCAAGCGCTAGCTATAATGTACTTTAAAGATAATCTAAGCTAGTATGTTATATTAGCTGCAATTTTGTATTATGAAGAAACTTTATGCAGTCTTTAATGGTGTGAGAAAAATCAATAAAATTAAATATACTACATTGATAAAAATTCTTAGGAATGGGGTGGAGCCAAACATTTGGGAATAGTATATCAAATTAGGGGTCGTAAAAAGAATCTAGCAACAGGTTTTACCGGTCTCTAGACAACTGTAGGCCATCAGAAATGAAGGCTAAAGTTGTCTCTGCCAAAACAAAATACTGCGGGCAATATATGTACCGCAACTAGTAATGTACCTCCATGAAGCCAATGCTAAAAGGATAAAAATAGCCTTCAGTATTATCAGTATTTTTAATTTTTTTTTATTAAATTTCCTTTCATCAAAAATTATACATTATGGAAATTACAAAGCACAGGTGTGTTATTCCTTCTTGGGTCAAAAAAGTAACATGAGAAGATCCAGTCTTGTTATGACCAATCAGAGGTAGACTCATCTTGTACAAAATAACCATTTTGATTTTGTTTCAATGTTTCTAATTTCAAAAGATTCCAATCACATATTTTTTTTATTTTGGTGGGGGAATGAACATTACATTAACGAAAAGCTCTACTTCCTTCGAGAATCCTAATTTTCCTTGCATAATGCTGAAACCAATAATTCTTTAGTCACTGACAAAAAATGTGTTAATGAAATTAAGGAAACACCAATTTATACTTTATTTGTCCTTAAAGAGTTGAAGTTGAAAAATTTCTTTTTCATAAGATGCCTGAAAATTCTAGCATTCAAGGCTCTAGCAAAAGTAGCATATGCTAATATCTATGATGACTTACAATGACTTTTACTAACTGCTCTCTGATAGAAATCCAAACAATCAGCTGCACAACTTGTGATATCTGTTTTAAAATTATATCTCTGAGGTTGAATGGGGGAACATGGAAGTTGGTTAAAATACTCAATAATCATAACAAATTACAAAATCTAGCATGATTTTTACAATCTAAAAATAAGGGGAAAAAATAAAAAAAACACCCAATACTTGTATACAACATGTTGGATTCATAGGTTAGCTAGATAAGAAAAGGTTAACTGGTTGTGATGGCTCTCGGACGATCCACACCCACTCCTTGCTGGATCCCAATTGTTGTACCTGTGGTAAGGTTACTGAAACTACAAAATAAAAATGGTACTTCTTTCCCTACAGTCCATGGCACATATCTACAGACTAGAGCTTTAAGCTATGATCAAGAGAAACACTACAGCTGAAACAAGGAGCAATGCCCCATCTAAACTAGTGCAGTCCAGAACTCTTGCTAAATGGAATAATCTTTTGCACCATTTTGCATCAACATTCAGTACATGCCCCATAACCAGGAATTGAAATCCAAGTTTCAGTGAATATTTTCCATCAAGTAAAAAAAAAAAAAAAAAGTGACAATTTAAAACCAATATACTTGATACTTCAACCATGAATGTTTTCCTTGAACACAGCCCTGTGTTTCTGAGAACATGCCTTTAATACATAAGTGGCTAGTTACTTTTACAGGAGGTGGAGTCACCTGTTGAAAGAACTGTTTGCAAAGAGGCTTGAATTCTCACTAATAAATAGTTTCTAAAATAAATACAAAAATATTCCTTCTGTATCAAAAGAAAATACTGCACAGTGAGAGAGATTAGGTGATTTGTGAACAATTGAGAAATTATACTGGAAATGATGAAGTTGACTGCATGAGTGTTGTGTTCTGTTTTAGTGTCACATCCCAAATGATCCTGAAAATTAGAAAATAATTTTTCTATGGTATCATTCATTTTGTGGGGAGGGGGGAATGATTATTATCCATGCACATAAGATCACAACAAATTAATGTATATACATTGCAAATAATATGAAAAAATCAAATCAGGATCACTATGGGGAGAGATATTACACAGGGTAAGTGTGGTTATCAACAAAGTTATTATAACTTGCTTTGTAATCATCTGCAACTCTGTATTCAACACATATTCACAAGACTTTTTCCTTTTTAAAGTTTTACATAATACTAGTAAAAAATATAGGTCCTTGTGTATTGCCTGATTAATCAGTCAATCATTCAATCAATGTTCATTTACCCCTTTCATTTCTTTCCAAACATCGCACTAACCTAAAATCACCGAGTTTTTACCAGAGGTTCTCTGATTACTGATATGAAAATAAACAGCAGCTAAGCTCCAAAGTCATACAAAAGAAGAGCAATGGCTTAATGAACATCACCTTAAATGCATCTTTCTTTTTCTGATTATACAACCTGAGAAAATATGAGACAACATTCTACGCATTTTTCCACTTTAAGGAGTAATCACAAGTGTTAAGTTTGAGCAAAAATACTTTTTGTTTGAATCATGTAAATATCAATTTATGTGTACCTTGTGTATAGTGTTAACATCAAAATGTATAAATTTTAAGAGGCAGGCTACAGATATCACAAACACCTGAATGAATTCTCTAAATAACACTCATAGTAAATATATACTCCCATTCCTAAGTGAACACTGTGACCATTTGTTTTATTTGATAATCATAACAAGCAGAAACTAGGGTGGTGGGGGATGCAAATAAATAAAGAAAACTAATGGAGCCTTTCCCAAAGTGACGTTAGAAGACACGTGAAACAAATGTTCAGCCAAACAGAGCAGAGACTATACACTACCCACATCCCTACAGGTCACATTCCTTCCACAGCAGACCAGCTGAACCTTTCAAGAAAAAAAGTCTGTGCTAAGGTCTTTTTGTCACAACTTATAATCATTGCAGTATAATGTCCCATAGGAAATAACTATCAACTCATTCAACATCATATATACACATGGCAAACAATGATCGTCACAGAGGGATTTCTGCAACAAAACAACTTCTTACAAACTACTAACGGCATACAAGACACTGGCTTCTACACATTACTATCAACTATAAAGAGGAGCACCGCTTGATCCTTTACTGTCCTGCAGAAATATGATCCACAATCTATTTCTAAAAATAATTAGATAAAAAAAAAAAAAAAAAAAATTGAAGAAGGGGGAATGGGAGATTCCTTTCTCTCTCTTAAAAGATACAACATGAACTTGCAATGGCCAATAGAAAATGATATAGATCTTATTGTTAACTAAAAGTTCATAAAATAAACAATATTAAAAACAATAATAACAATAATGAAAAATAACACACAAAGTGTAACAGAGATATTGGATGAAGAGTTTTGTGACCTGATAACTGGAGCAACAAAACCACCTAATAATTTATTTACTTTTTTGAATTTTTATCTTGTAAACCATCATCACTATATTCTTATCACCTCATTATCATAATTATTCTTATTATTGTAGTTTCCTCATCATTACTATTATAATCATCGCATCACATCTATAATCAAGATAATCATCAACACAATTATAGTAATAATAGTAATGACATTGATACTGATGATGATAATAATAATGATGATACTACTACTACTATTACTACTACTACTACTACTACTAACTACTACTACTACTACTAACTACTACTACTAACTACTACTACTACTTACTACTACTAACTACTAATAATAATGACAATGATAATGACAATAATAATATTTATGATGATAATATTCCGCTGCTGCTGCCCATCTGTCTCCTCCCGCACCCCCCTCTACACACACTCAGAGAATGGCCTGGAAAAGCAATCAGTCTCTCAATTACATAACAAAGATATTTTGTTACAGGAATCATGTGTATATTACCTGAAAGTTTATATGCTTTTATGACATGAAACAATGTGGAAAAGTTTATGTATGGGGAAAAAAATAAAATAAAATAAAAAATAAATCTATTATAGGAATGGACAAAGTCTTGAGTATCAGAATATGTAAGCTAAGACAATAACATAAAAACAACATTCTTTTTTTTTCCCTATTCTTTTTTTCTAATCATTTTCTATTAGAGAATCATTAATAGTAAGTATAAGAAATGAACGTTACACAGAGGTATGAAAGATCTTACAAAGATGATGAAAGGTAATAATTTTCTTTACAAAATGATAAATTTCTTGCAAACATCATCTCACAGAATTATCACTTCTTGGGAAAGGTATGAGGTTTCTAAAAACAAGATATGAAAACAAAATACTAATAAAAAGAAATACAAAAATAAAAATAAAAAGGTTTCAAGAACAAACCCCCAAATCAAGAGTGAGAGGCCTTTCGTCTCGTAATCTGCCCGAGATAAGGAGTTAATGATTCCCAACCTCATACAGCTCCTCACACTTCTGCAACAGCTTCAGCACAGGGCTTATATTATATGGAAAGAGGTTCTTGGACACCAGCCGATCAATGGCGAAACGGAGACGGATTAAGACTGTCATGACCTCCTCTAGGCGGTGGCCACAGTGGGAGGCAAACTCCTGCCAACTGCGACGGATGAATTTGAGGTAGCGTAGCAGGTAGAGGAGGAAGGAAGTCTCATTGGATACCAGGAGATCCAGAAGCACATCATGTTCCAAGTAAATGGTCTCAAGGAAAACCAGGAAGGTGGTGTGTGGGTTGACGCAGGCATGGAGTTCAGGTTGTTGCCTGGAAGAGAAGTGCCAAATTATCAAATCAAATCAAGGTAAAACATACAAGTGGAAAAACAAACACAATAAAGGGACATGAATTATTAAAAGATATTATGTTTCATCTATAAAAATAAGCAGTATAAAACATAATGATAATCAGATTTAGTAACATTAAAAAAAAAAAAAAAAAAAAAAAAAAAATATATATATATATATATATATATATATATATATATATATATATATATATATATATATATATATATATATGTATGTATGTATGTATGTATAAGATACTGATTTAATTTATAGTTCTGTTCCATTACAGATTGACAAATTACAACCTCACCTCAAAATGCCTGATTCATTTCATTATATTTTGTAAATTTCAAATGCTAATTCTCCTCTTTAATTAAGTGACATTTTCCTACTTTTCCCAGTTAACTTTCAGATAATATAACAAATCAATCAATTTTGAACAATAAAACGATACTTTTGTTTATAGCATATTTTAAACCACAATCTTGATCATCTTCATACATATATGTAGCAAATCAAAATCATAAAAACTCTCAAATCCTACAATTGAAAATATCTGTTTTCCCCACTCATAAAAAAAACTTTATTCTTTTCTTTAATGGATGCAGAATAGCCAAAATCTAAAAGTTGTTCACAATATGGTACATCATATACTGTTCCCTCTCCTTGGAAGGAATAATACATGCAGAATGAACATGACAGAAATGGACTTGTAAATGGCTCTAAAAGTAACCTCACAATATACTATAAATATATCACAAACAATATAGTTATATAGAGCAGATACAAGATTACTATATTAAGCATATTTTAAATTAGATTTGCCATTTATTTATCCTTTATGTTGAAAAGCAAGTCTATTTTAACTTAATGATTTACACCTCCATATATCTTGAAACGTAAATTTTGTATATGTAATCTAAATCATGAACAAGCATATGAACAGAAAATAAATCTGCTAATAAAATGTCTGAAGGACTCTTAACCTACAGTCGCCAAGAAAATGTTGTTCAATGTTTAATTGTTTTCTGAAAGGTCTATGCACATAGGTGATTCTGCATGTACTTAACCTCAAAGGAGTCAATTAGTAAACCTTTTGAGTTCATCTGTTTTCACCTTTCCTTAAGTTTGCAGAATATTTTTTTTTTTTAACCAACGCTATCAATATTAACTTTTTCACTACAAATTATAATCATTTTATTGTCATTGACATTACTAACAGCAATAGAAGAAAAGAGTAAACTGGTAAGACATGGTATTCAGAACTGGCTCATTTATGGCTTAGGACTCATTGTGTCATCTATAAAAACAATTAATAAATTAAACTCACAGTGGATATCCCCAGTAGTTTCATGTCAGTGAACTAATTTAAAGGCAAATTTATCATTCAAACATGCAGTTAAGTTTATAAAGTGCGTATCTTATAATGAAAATGATACTGCCAAACTCAAACTCTAATATTTACCTTATACGTATTCCTAATCCAGTGAAAATGTCAAGGCCACAGACCATGGACTCCACCAACCAGTCGTCCTGATCAGCAAAGAGTCGCACCATCCACTCAGCCATCGGAGCCTCTGGGTGGTAGGGCAACTTCGATTTGACAAAGTGGTCCACCTTGCGCACCACTTCTCTTAAGCTGCGTTCTATAATTGCCATATCCACATCCTCAGAACCTGATCCTCCAGACCGGGAAGAATTCTCGGAAGAAGAGTCACAGCGTGTCTCCTTCACTGTTACTGCTATGGCCTTCAGAACGACCAACACCACTTTGTGTAATATCGTACGGTCCCCTTGGTCCATTCCATTCACTGTTCCTGAACTGGGCCCAGCTCCAATGTCCATGGAAGAGCTCTGACTTGGTTGTGATCTGTTTCCCGCTGACCCCCCACAAGGCACACACTCCAAAAACCGCCGATCTTTCACTGCACGAATAAGGAGGTGGGCCAAGTTACAGGGCTCCTCTGCTAATACGTCCTGGAGGGCCAGCGTACTCCCATAACACAAGACCTCATTGTAAAGATCAAGCACTTTCCGCCACACAATGGTATGCGTGTGTCGCGTGAGTGGAGTCATCAGGCGTTCCAATCCTGAGTAAAATTCTTTAGTATCTGTCACTGATAAATTTGCTTTCACTGATATTAATGACTCCCACAATGTTAAAAATGATACAATAACATGTTCTCTCTCCACAGTAAACTCATTAACTAATTCTGTCAACCTGGCTACCAGGAGAAACCACTTGCGATCTAACTTCTTAGTTGCTACATATTTCACCTCATTCACTCCCTGGGTATCAGCAGGAGTTAAAGTTATTTTTGAACAATCTGGTGGCTGACCACTCTCTGCTTCAGTCCCTTCAAGGGGATGCTCATCTAGATCCTTCCACTCAATTACCCTTCTCACTACCTCAATGGAATGGCCTACTTCAATTAAGTTGGTTGAATCTGCAAGATTTTCTACAAGCTTTTCTAAAACAAGTTCACTGGCACGGCCTCGAAGCATCAGCAGAAGTGAGGAGAGAGCACGTGAGGCTGAGTAACTGATGTACTTGTCCTCTGAGGCCATGAAACCAAAGAGGATGTCCAGCACAGCCCCTTCATTGTCTGCACCTGCTGCAACAACCTCACTGATGCGGGAGCACAGCACACCTCTGCTCTGCTGTCTGAGCGACACT
>NC_091576.1:6830796-6838296 GCF_042767895.1 Penaeus vannamei
CCATTTTTCAAAGTCTTTCGTCACAGATCCTAATGCCCCTACAACTACAGGGATTACTTCAACTTCTTTCATTCTCCACATTCTTGCAATCTCATATTTCAAGTCGCAGTAATTGTTGCACTTTTCTTCTTCTTTCCTTTCAATGCGAGTGTCAAATGGGCATGCTGGGTCAATATGAAGACATTTTTTGTTATTTTTCTCAATTACAGTGATATCCGGTCTATTGTGTTCCAGTGTCTTGTCTGTTTGTGTGGGGAAATCCCATAAAATCTTACACTCGTCGGATTCCAATACTTTTTCAGGATTGTGTGTGTACCACTTGTCTGATTTCTCAAATCCCCATTTTTCACATAATTTCAGTGGATCACTTTTGCAACATTGTCATGTCTAACTTCTTTGTATTCCTTCTGTGCTAGTTTCTGGCATTCTGACACAATATGTGCCACTGTTTCTTCTGCAGCACCACACATTCTACAACTTGAATCCATATCCTCTCCATAGACTCTTTTCCTCAAATTCCCTGTGCAAAGGGCTTGATCTTGTGCTGCTATGATTGTACTTTCTGTTTCTTTTTTTTCAAATATCCTTTTCTTAGCCAATCCCATGATTCACTGCTCTTTATTTTCTCCGTAGCTTTGTGGAACTGTCCATGCAATCCTTTGTTCTCGTATCTCTCTTTATGACTTTTCTGTATATCCTCTCTGCTCTGCTCATGCTTCTTGTTCTCAAGAATACTACTGATGTTTACTTCCTTCAACATGTTTTCTTCTGATGCGCGGAAGTACTTATCAAGACTGTTGACTTCTGCCTGCGTGGAATTCTTGGTGAACAGATTGCAACCGGAACAACGAAGGGAAGGGCAAGAAAACACCTTCCCTTCGTTGTTCCGGTTGACTTCTGCCTGCACACAATATTCAACGCCAAGCAAGCCTCTTCCACCATCATATCTTTTCAAGTACAACCTATCAACATCTGCTTTTGGGTGTTGCGCCCCATACATTGTCATCAGCTTTCTTGTTTTCCTGTCCATTTCCTCCAATTCATTCTTTGTCCCCTTTATGATTCCTGCTCCGTATCTGACAACTGATACCGCTCTTGAATTAATGGCTGAGATTATATTTCCTCCGTTTAACTTTGATTTCAATATGTTTCTAACCCTTCTGGTATATTCTTTCTTTACTTGATCTTTCATTTGATCATGCTTTATTCCATCCACTTCCAAGACACCAAGATACTTGTTTCCACTTTCCTCTATCTTTCTCATCATTGCCCCATCTGGCATGCGGAGGCCATCGCTTTCAACTACTTTTCCTCTTTTTATGATTAGCACTCCACATTTAGATAATCCAAACTCCATCTTGATAGCTTCTGAGAATATTCTGACTGTATTTACTAAACCATCAATTTCATTTTTATCTTTCGCGAATAATTTCAAGTCGTCCATAAAAAGCAAATGGTTAATTCTTTCTCCTTTCTTCTTTATTTCATAAAAAATGTTTATTTTCCTCAACAACAGCGTCAACGGGATCCTCGTCAAGACAAACTAAAGTGGTGATAAACTATCCCCCTGAAAAATTCCTCTCTTTATTTTTACGTTTCCGTCTGATTTAGCCCGCATTTAATTCTGTGTTCCACTTTTTCACTGACTTGCTTATGAAAGACTTGACATTGACCGCTATTCCAAACATTTTTCTATCCAGCTATGAGGGACCATACCGTAAGCTTTACGATAGATAGTCAATCCATGCAGCAGCTAGTGTGGTTAAACGTTTTTTACAATTTTTCAAGATCATTTTGTCAATTAGAAGTTGGTCTTTAGTCCCACGGCTTCCTTTCCTGCAACCTTTTTGTTCCCATGTCAATAATGCTGCTTCTTCAAGATAATTATACAATTCTTCCGCTATGATCCCTGTCAGTAATTTCCACAGCAGCGGCAAACATGTAATTGGCCTAAAATTGTCAACTGCGCTTCCTTTTGCCAAATCTTTTACACAAAGTACTGTTTTCCCTGTCACCATCCATTGTGGCACGCTATTTTCTTGGAGACACTTATCCAGTTGAAATGCTATCTTACCATGCAAATTAGTCAAATTCTTTATCCAATTTTCCAATTCGGTATTTTCCTTATCTGCTTTCTCAATGTCGGTGTCTCGATACGTATGTCTTCTTGCACTCCTTCTCCTGCTAATTCATCCTCCACATCCTTCAACCACTCGGGATTCTTCTTGTGCTTTACTGAATTGTCCCATATTTCACTCCAGAATCTAGTACTTTCCTCTGCATCAGGTACCACCATTTCCCTTTCCACTAATTCATCGAACAATTTCTTTTGATTGGATTCAAACAAGCGATTCTGTCTGTACTGACTTGTCCTATTGTCATATCTTTCAAGCTTTGCTCCAGTTGCAACTACCCTTTGTTGAACTTCTTCATGAATTACAGATACTCCCTTTTCTTCAATGCAATATTTCCTTATTATTATTATTATTGTTGTTGTTGTTGTTGTTGTTGTTGTTGTTGTTGTTATTATTATTATTATTAAAATTATTAATATTATTATCATTATCATCATCATCATTGTTGTTGTCATTATGATTGTTACTATTATTATTTTATTACTATAATTACTATTACTGTTATCACCATTATTGTTATCGTCATCATTATAATTATTTTTATTAGTATCATATTTATTATTGTCATTATCATTTGTGTTATCATTTTCATTGATTTTGATATCATTATTATGGTTATTATTATTTTTCCTGTTATTATTAATTTATAGTCTTTTTATTGTTGATATTGTTAGTATTACCATAACTATTATCATTATTATCATTACTTTTACAGTGATCATTATTATTATCATTATCAATATTAATATCATTTATATTACCACTATCATTGTGACCAACGTCCTCCCTACATAGTAATGACTTATTACGTCGTTGATATCATCCTTTTCTCGTCATAGTAATTTCAAATATCAACGCATTGGACAACTATTTAGTCCTTGCGATTTTTTACAAACATTTTACTTTGATAACACCATGATATTAAATTTCAAAACTTATTGAATGACGTCACTCCACGTGAATGCAGAAACATGCGGTTTCACGAACAGTAGTACGAAAACGCTCTTGGCCGATCAGCTGATAAGATAAACAAACAACATGCTTGCAGGTCGTGCGTCAAATTTATTTCGTGCGTCTGGTAAAGGGTCTTGCAGGACTTTAGCATGTAGGGCTGTATCTCAAAATACGGAAATAAGTGTGGATACCAAATTATTAGCTAGCTTTTACAATGACGACCACAGGGAGTTACAAAAATCTGTGATAAAGGTGAGAAGCCAAAGATGGTTTGAATCAATGCCATCTTTTCCAGCGGGTACGGGAAACGCGACACCTTTCACGCGACAGGGATCGAGCCAGATGAATTCCTCCTACTTCGGGTATTTCATACATACTGGTATTTATATTGGATATCTATATCACTGCACTACCCACCATAAGATATTGAAAGCTATCTAATTTTATCATATTTCAAATGTCGGATAAATAACCAGAACAGTAAAATACCAAGCTGTCAACCATGGCCATTTCCAATTTGTCACAGAAATGGGAGGAGCTTAGAGGCTTGTATCGCTTCTGGTCACGAGACAGTTTTTGGTGTCACGTTGTGTTGCGAGACACCCTAATTGCCACTGGAAATCATGAGGGTGTGATTCGTTTAGTCCACAAGAATGATAGTTCCTCATTTTACATTTGTGCAAAACTGAAAATTGATGCTGCTATATTTCATTATTCATTATTTATTTTGGTACAGGTCAATTTTCATTCATATTTACTAGTAAATGGATTGTCTATAAAGCATGACCAGAGAACTGCTTTCCAAAGTCTTCAAATCATATTTTGGGGGGAATAATTAAATTTGATGAAAATAATACATTTTTTTGGTGAGTTTTATCAGGACATGCAGGTGATGGACTCAAAACAGGAACTTTGATTATCACGGCCTTATTATCTTTAATAAATGCAAGGTTTCACCCCTTATCTTCTGGATGTAGTAGCTGTACTATAAGGATATATTATGTATAACTTTTCTCATATTCTAAAGATCTTTTATCCCTTTTCATCAACTTCAAGGCTTCAAAATAAATCATGAACTTGATATGCATCTTGGTAATTATTTACCCCATAGCCTTGTTAAGAGGTTAAGAAATTGGTTAAGGTTTATGATAGGACCACACTGACTAGGAGAAAATTGAAGATCATAGCATTGTAGGCGATAAAAAAGTACATTCTTTGCTGTCAAAATTGATTTGCTGAAGCAAACCTACTCGAGTTAAATAACAAAATGTGGCGTGCAGAATGCCACGCAGAGACTGATTCTCCATGCGCCTCCAACGATGAAGTCCAGCATCGCAGAGATAAACTTAGCTGTGCTTGAACCCAACATAAACTGTTGTGGTGCATGTAGCTTGTGATGTCACGGCCAATTTCTTAGAAGTGAACTGTACTAGAATATATTTCTGTACTATAATTTATATGAAATTTTAACCAAATACGCATTTATCAAATGTTCAATCCTTAAATGCACAATGTGATCGATTTGACCTCATACGTACCATAGTTTCATTAGAAATACACGGTACATCCACACTTGCATACCGCTGCCCTCATCCGGCAAATTTGACAGTTCTGTTATCACAGTTCTTGCTTGTTCAAAAGGTGAAGGTTGTTTGCAGTGCTACTGTGTTTCTGATTTTTTTCCAACTTTGTCGTGAAATCGGTTTTTCACTGAAATCGTTACAACATTGGGGACAATACAAAACTCAATGATATTCAATAACCGTGTTCTAGTTGTAGAATTTCGTCAGCGGTTCATCACTTTCCAACCACTATCCCCTTGAAGAACTCATTTTTGTATTTTAGATGTAGTCAGTGGTGATCTAGAGGCATCAGTAGGGAAGTTAGACAATCGGGAGGGGGTCCAGGGGCGGAGCCCCCAGTAGGGAAATACAGCAATTGAGGGAAATACGGCAATCTGAAGGGGGTCCTGGGGTCATAGCCCCGGGGTCAGGAGTTTTTTTTTGTTCATACGGCAATCCTTTGGGTAGCCTGTGTGTTTAAGATGCAGTTCACTCACTTGTACGTTCATGCAACACTGTGTCGATTCATCTGTTGCCAAATCTTGTCATAGGTTTTTACATATTCCACTTTCTTTGTCATATGAAATATTATTCTTGGCTCTGATTTTCAATTTCCCACTTTCTTTTACTTTTTAAAATGCATGGTATGAACGAAATCACCCCTCCCCCCCAAACCCCGATTCCCCACGGGATCCCCCAACATTGTTGGCGGGAGTCGGGGACTTCATCTCTGACGGGTGAAGTCCTATCATAAACATTTACCTAAAAAATTACCAGTTATATATACCATGTAGTAATCACAAAGATTAGGTTTGCATCGTCAGACCCATTAATTTGATATCTGGGGACTCCATATGATATGTACTATCCATATATACTGGTATTAGTCAACAGTTACCACTAATAAGCAAAATACAAATGTCTGAAAGCTTGCATGATTTCTATAATAATTCTTGACAGAGTGAGCAGTGACAGACATGGAGAAAATGAAATACCTCACAGAGCCACCTTTGCATCAAAGTCGAGGTGTCACTCACACAATTATATCACTCACCCCTGTCAGGACTCTGTCTTGGCAGGTAGATGTGATACAGATTTTACATTTTAGGAAGGGGATTAGTGATGGCAGCCTTCCATTCAAATGGGCTGATTAGTGGAGGACTTGTAAACATGACACAATCATGTAAATACAATATCTTTAAATTTCAGTCACACAGAAAAATGCCAATTTTATCCCACAATTTCCATGAGATACATTATGCTCTCCTCACCAATCAGAGTTGCCTAGCATCAACTAAAACCATTATAAATGCACACTAGTCATCATCAATTCTAAATGTAATGGATATCAAGATGTAGACCTATAGAGGAAATTTACCTTTTCCATTGCATCTTATCTAAAATTTCTTCAACAGGTGATTGAGACTGAGATAAAGCCCCATGTCAAGGAATGGGATAAAGCTGGCCAGTGGCCAGCTGTGATATAGATACTGACCTTATATATATATTTTTTGATATGGTTAACTTGAAATGATACACTCCCACAGTCTTATTTTTCAAGGTTGTAGCAGAAAAGTTCTCATTAATATAGTTAGTTTTATATCCAGCTTTTCCTTCTTTTAAGCCTTTATTGTGAAAGTTAGCTCACCAAATATGCAGTTAGCCCCTGTGGATTTGCCTCTGCAAAGTTTTTAGTTTGGGTGTAATTTGAAACGGATGACATGGAACAATAACGTGTGTGCAGTGTTAATTGATTCAGGTCTACTGTAAAGAAGCTCCATAATCATGTATTTTTCACAATTTAGCAAATGCAGATGCTACAAACGAAAGCATCATATTGGGAAAACATCATATATATATATATATATATATATATATATATATATATATATATATATATATATATATATATATATATATATACACATATATATATATATATATATATATATATATATATATATATATATATATATATATATATATATTTATATACATATACATATACATATACATATACATATACATATACATATACATATACATATACATATACATATACATATATATATATATATATATATATATATATATATATATATATATATATATATATATATATATATATATATATATATACACACACATATATACTATGTATAATATATATGAATATGTATATGTATGTGTATGTATGTGCATGTGTATGTGTATGTGTGTATCTATATATATCTATGCATAAGCATATGCATATGTGTTTGTATGTACGTATGTGTATGTGTATTTGGATATTTATATTTATATGTGTATGTGTGTGTGTGCGTGTGCATTTGTGTGTGTGTGTGTATGTGTGTTTGTGTGTGTGTGTGTGTGAATTGTGAAGGTTTTATGGTGTGAGATGATTGATTTGCTTCGCAAAACATTAGCATACTATTAAATTTTTTCTTGGTTAGCAAAGTAATATTTTCTCTATAAACAGATTTGGCTGTGATGAATTGAAAAGAGAATTCCTTGCTCCCAGTATCACGAGCGATGTTGTGTCATATCTTGGAGTTAGTGACCCCGGGGCAGGTTCTGACGTTGCGTATATCCAGACAACAGCCTGTCACCATGGGGATGACCTGATCATAAATTGGCAGAAATTATGGATTACTAATTCATGGTAGGCTGACTGGATCTGCCTTCTGGTCAACACCTCAGCTGGACCATCACATCGTAACAAGTTGCTGGTGTGTTTCGCCATGAACACCTCAGGTAATTTTTCTTAGATGGATTAGATCTAGAACTTGTCATGTTACTTAAGTTGATGTATGTTAAAAAGGGGACATCAAAGTGATACTAGAAAACCT
>NC_091576.1:6848296-6863296 GCF_042767895.1 Penaeus vannamei
TAATGACACAAATAACAAAATGTTACTTATTGTCACTGCACAAAGTTATGAACTACTTTGAGAGATCATATGAAGTCTGTTCAAGGAAAACAATCAATTAATGTCTTTACACAGGATATCAAATAAGTATAGACATTGGAAAATAACAAAAAAGCAAAAAACGCATATGCAACAAAAGAGATAATAACAAAAGGGAGACAAGGAATCTTGACACTGCATACGAGTCTTCATCTTGGCCGGGCTCACATGCCACTCGTCCAGGAGAGTTGCCTAATGCTTAGATTTTAGGCCACGTGAGGGCAGTGAGGCACCTGGATCCTTTGGGTTAAACCAAACTATCATTGAGGAAAGTGTGCCTTTGGTGCCCTAGAAAAGCCAGCAAATTTATGATGTATACGTGAGTTTATAATGGCAAGACAAAGCTTATCATCCTGTCTTACAATATGGTATTTAATTAGGAATATATTCATTTCAAGAAGTTTAGAAAAGTTATGAATAACGATGAATATTTAAACAATACAGGTAATGTATTTGACTAATTTCCACTATATTTTCATCAGAAATACATGTATTTCTGACAAAGTTAAGATAAACAGTTAGATTGCTTACATTTTGAAAATATTCTTTCTCAGATGGTACCTGTGGAGGCTTGTTGGCCAAAGCACACCAAGGAATGAAGGCCACTTGAATTGTTTGAATCACCCTGGGTGTCTTGTGTACTTGTACATTTAAAAATTGCATTAAAAAAAATTATAAAGATCACTGTTCATGAACCGTACTCATGTTGACAAATGAAGAAAAGGTATAAATGGAATTTTTTTTTTTTTTAGCGATGCCACAGGGAGACAGTAAAAGGACAATGATAGTGAATGACTTCAGTGCAATAAACGTATTTGATGTATTCAAGTAAATCTTCATTAGAAATACATATCTTTCATATGAAGATATAAAGAAAATGTAATCAAGCATCCCTTACACTGCGAGGTTGTTCTTTCTCACTTATACCTTTTTCAGCATTTGTCACATGGTAAGATATAACATGAGGCATCCACTAAAGATTGCCAGTAATTTTGTTGTGTCTCTTATGTTGCCATGTAGATGTTTTGCCTTGGGTACATCTTGGCCTAATGCAACAAATGGACATCCAGCTGTATTGCAGTGGTCTCTATCTGCTTTTTTATTGCTGTTTCTTGGCCTCTTTTTACTGTATAATATATCTCACAACTCCCACTTTCTTTAGCTGTTGAAACTAGTTTCAGACCTTCCAAACATAATGATATTGGTTTCAGTTAGGCAGATGATTAATAAAACATACTGAGAGTAATACTGATAGTAAATTGGAATTTAATAGTTCTATACTAGCAGTAATTTATGATGCTACCAAATATTCTTATTCTCCTTAGAAGGAAGAAAATTTCAGATATGTTTGTTCTTGTAAAGGTATTATATACCTTTATATAGTGTAAGGTTTTCTAGTTTGATATAATATAGTGAAAGTCATATTAAAAAATCCTTATATTTTATAGATACCATATTACTTAATAGAAGAGAAAAAGGTACAGGCATACTTACAGATGTGTGTGGATGGTATGATTTCATTGCATTTTTTGTGTGAATTGCTTCTGGTATTTGGTGTTGGGTTATTGTTATTGTCATTGGAAAGGGGCTTGTTTGATAAAAGTACTAATATTGGTGTTGTGTTGCAGTGTTGCATTTGTAACTACTCTTTTTGGTGTTGCTAAAACTGTTGCTGTCTCTGCTTCTGTCACACTCCAAGCTGTTATCATTATACATGTGAGTTGAACATTGCAAATTTTTGTGTACTTTTGCAAATGTACACCCACAGATGTCATGTGTACTAATATGCTGTCATTCAGAATATTTCCGCATCACTGATATATCCTGCACTTATATAATCAATTGTGACTTTTCACGAACTGCTCTCATTCATTAATTTCATTACCATATCTCAACATATCTTGCTTGTGCTTGGCCCATATCAATGGACACTATTTACTAAATGCACTTTCATTTTCTCTGATACTGCACATACTTCAGTTTGAATTCTTAGAACAGGTTAATTCATTTACTTAATTGGTTCACTTTATCTTTAGCAAAATTACACTGTTTTTTACTAGCTCTATTATTGTTGTGTCAATTTTCAACAAGTATGTTCATGAAGCATTATGATAGAATATCATATTGTCAGAATCATTTGTTTTAAATGGTAACCTGTTGTCGTTGTTTGAATTTAGCATAATACTGTTAATTTTTCTAGGCCTCATGCGACTGACCCGGTCTGCAGTGTACACAATGTTGCAAACTCATGCAGAAAAAGACCGCATTGTCACCTCTCTCCCTCCACCTTTCATACGCCAAGTAAGTACAGCTTCTGCAACAACATGAAATTCCTGTGAATATGAACTGCAAACTTCTTTGTCATTTCCGTTTTCATATAAATGTATTGGTATATTTTTCTATAAAAGTTATGGAAAGGTTCTTTTTTTCTTCTTTATCTACAATAGAATACCATTTAAAACGCATAACCTCCTTTTTGCACATGCAGGCGACTCCTTATAATCAGGATGACTTTGATGAAGCTGTTAAGAATGCAGCTAATGCAAACTGTACACTTCAAGCTGGACTCAAGATATCGAAGATGATTGTGCTTGGAGATGTTGCTACGGGCAAGACTTGTTTGGTTAACAGGTAAGCAGTAGGGTGATTGGTTGATAGGTAAGCAAGAAGGTAATTAGTTAAAGGTAAGCAAAAGGATAAGAAGGAATGTTCATTAAGGATGGAATAGTAACGATAAGGAAGAAGGAAGTATGAGAGGAATGAAGAAGGAAAATAAGGAAGGGAATGAAATTAATATAAGATCAGGGAATTAGGAGAGAAAGGAATAATTAGAAAATTCAAAGATAGTATGAGAGAGGAGTACAAATTTATGAATGAAAGGAGGAAGAGGGAAAGAAAATGAGATTAAAATATATTAGAAAAGAAAGGATGAAAGTAAGGAGAACAGAGTAAAGTTGATCAAATTAGGGGAGAAGAGAAAGAAGAGATAAGAAGTATGAGAACATGTGAGAATGAAAATAGGAATGAAAATGAAAGGAGTATGAAGTTTGAAGAAGAAACGCGACTATAACCTCCTGGGCGGAGTTAATGATGAATTAAAAGTAACTAAATTTGTAGAATTGTGGCAGCATGAGAGAACTCTTCAATAACAAGACTGATATTATTTTCATTCCAAATATTGATGATAGAGTCTGTGTCTATCAGCAAAAGTGAACTAAATTGAGTTGATATGTTAGGAGCATTTATTTTTCGTCACCCTCGGAATATAATGTGCGAGGAAGAGAATAAGAATTATGGAAGGGAATGGTTTGTGAGGAATATTAGGGAAGGAGAGAAGAAGAAAATGAGAAGCATGAAGAGAGAGAGTGTAGCAATGTGAAACATATAGCAATATTTAACAGAGACAGACAGACAGACAGACAGACAGACAAAGATAGGGAAACAAGGAGGATAGTAACAAAGAGAGATAATAAGAGAGTGGGAGAGGAAGAGAGGAAGAGAAATAGGATATATGAGACAGCTCTAAATAGAAAGGGAAGGCAATAAAGTAGAAATGAGGAAGTTAGAATAGAAATAGTGAAGTAGTATTTTTTGTTAATGTTAAAAGGATGTTGTTTTTTTATTAAAAATGTGATATTACTTTATTCTTTTCAGGTTTTGTCACCAGGTTTTTGATTCTAATTATAAAGCAACAATAGGAGTAGACTTCGAAGTGGAGAGATTTGATATTTTGGGAATTCCCTTTAATTTACAGATGTAAGTAAACTGATTTGTTTAACTGAAATAAATCTTTATATTTATAACACTGCTTTTAATGAATAACTGTGTTTGAACAAGTGATGATCAAATGCAGAATGGATATCATTGATGGTTCAGTCCATGTAATTCTTTATTTTGTTTATTGTTTATTTACTCATTTTACTTTTTTTCATCAGATGGGATACCGCAGGTCAGGAGAGGTTTAAATGCATAGCTGCATCCTATTACAGAGGTGCTCATGGTAGGTATGAATTTTGTGTCTCTTGCATTTATTTTCCAGTCTTTCTGCTTTTTAGGTTTTATTTGATATATTGTTATTTTTTATTTTTTTAATTTTCATTCCGTTTTCTTTTTTTTTTTTTAGCTCTTACATTTTAATTTTTCTATATTTCATTATTTTTTTCCTTTGTAATCATTATTATTGATATTTTCTTTAACTGAATTACTGATTTCTGTAGTTTTTAACATGTATTAACATATGCTATTTGTAAGTATAATGATAAGAATAGGTAGACTCTTGGTGTTATGATCATTATCATCATTGTTATTGATATGAATAATATGGTGCCTATTATTATTATTGATATTATTAGTGGTAGTACTAGTAGTAGCAGTAGTTGTAGTAGTCATAGTTGTAATGATATTATATATAAACAACCTGAAATATATAAGATTTTCAGACTGTACAGGAATAAAAAGACTTACTCCTGAATTTGATTTTTCATTTTAGCTGTGATGGTTGTGTTTGATGTGACAAACGTTGTGACTCTGGCACACACGGCTCAGTGGCTTGAGGAGGCACGAGAGGCAAATATCAATAGCTGTCCTTTGGTCTTTCTTGTGGGAACAAAACGAGATCTTATGGTAAGTTGTTCGTCTCTTTCATCCCTGGATTCCCTTTCTCATTTTCTTTCTTATTCTTATTTTGTCAGTCTTTTTCATTTTTCTTGCTTTCTTTAATCCTTTTTCCTTCTTTCTTTTACTGTAGTATGTAACATTAGCAGAATTTAAAATTTTCAAATGATTCTGATTTTTAGAAAGTTTACTTTAGTATTCCCTGGTTACACCTCTTGTTCCATGTCAGCATTTGCACTTTTTTCAGAGCGAGGGAGCCTACAACCAGATTGAAGCACAGGCTCGCCGTGTTGCCCATGGTCTTGGGGCTGAGTATTGGGCTGTGTCATCTAAGACGGGAGATAATGTGGAAGCCCTGTTCATGCGGCTGGCTGCACTAACCTTCAACCGTGATGTTTTGCAAGAGGTGAAAGGCTGTGACACTCGCAAATCCTCTGGGACTGTCAGTATGTATCCTATTACTAATCTAAAAACTTAGATTTACTTTTTTTTTGTTTTGTTTTGTTTTTTGTTTTTGTTTTTGTTTATCTTTTCCTCTGTGTGTATATGTGTGTGTGTGTGTGTGTGTGTGTGTGTGTGTGTGTGTGTGTGTGTGTGTGTGTGTGTGTGTGTGTGTGTGTCTGTGCGTGTGTGTATGTGTGTGTGTGTGTGTGTGTATTCAAATTATGGAAGTATTGAGTATGAAAGAAAAAAAATTGTACGAATGTGTGTGTGTGTCTGTGTCTGTGTCTGTTTGTGTGTGTGTGTGTGTGTGTGTGTGTGTGTGTGTGTGTGTGTGTGTGTGTGTGTGTGTGTGTGTGTGTGTTTGTGTCTGTGTCTGTGTCTGTTTGTGTGTGTGCGTTTTGTGTGTGTCTGTATTTTTGTGTGTGTGTGTGTGTGTGTGTGTGTGTGAGAGAGTGTGTATTTAAATTATGGAAGTATTGAGTATGAAAGAAAAAAGATTGTATGTATTTGTGTGTGTGTATGTGTGTGTGTGTGTGTGTGTGTGTGTATGCGTGTGTGTGTGTTGAGTATTAAAAAAAGTATAAATGTGTGTGTGTGTGTGTGTTGGAGTTTCTGTAAGATCAAAACATGGCTTTTTTTTAATGGTCTGGATAATCAATGAATATCATGTATTGAAGAACTGGAGACTCTAGTTATCTATGTGCTTGAAGTTGTGATAGCCTATACTCTATAATTAAAGTAATATGTGCACACAGTATTATGCGTCAAGCGCTTAATTTTATGTGAATGCATTTATCTATCGCTAATTGGTTCATGATTTCAGAAATTGGTGAACGGCTGGATGATACATATGAGACAGCTAAGAAGTCGAAGTGTGCTTCAGGGCACTGCAACAAGTGATAAGATATGAAATGGTAATTATTCTCACAATGACTATTTTGTCCTATGATATGTAGTTTGTGAGATGATTTACTCGAAATGCTAAATTGTCGTTTAGTAAAAAGGTTGCTGATAATTTTACAAAATATATTACTATCTATTATGTAACATATATACAAACACATACACGTATATTTTATGCATTTTGAGGTTGAAGTTATTACTAGTATATCTGAATAACAAGCTTCCTGAAGTATGGTGCTGTCCAATGAATAACACAATGAAAGAAGCACAACGTTTTTTACTTTCATTTTTTGACTACTTCACTTCCCTATGTGTTAATGTAGCTGGCTCTTTGTAAATCACATCAAGTGACGGGTATGGAATCACCGAGCTAGTGCTACCTCATGGGTAATTTATAGGTATACTGGAATGACTTGTTATGGAAGGCTGGCCAGGGTTGTGTCTGAAATTAACAGTTTGTAAGACCGGCTTTTCTTTAGAAGGCTATGTGATTTTTAAGTTTAATTCTCTCTCTCTCTCTCTCTCTCTCTCTCTCTCTCTCTCTCTCTCTCTCTCTCTCTCTCTCTCTCTCTCTCTCTCTCTCTCTCTCTCTCTCTCTCTCTCTCTCTCTCTCTCTCTCTCTCTCTCTCTTTTTCACTCCCTCCCTCCCCTCTCCCCTCTCTCTCCTCCTACCCCCCCTCTCCCCTATCCCCTCTCTCTCCTCCTCCCTTCCTTCTTCCCCCTCCCTCCCCTGCCCTCTTCCTCTCCCCCCCCTCTCTCCCTCTCCCTCTCCCTCTCCCCCTCCTCTCCCCTTCTCCCTCTTCCTCTCCCCTCTCCATCCCCATCCCCATCCCCCTCCCTCTCTCTCCTTTTCTCCTTTCTTCTTTTTGCAACATCAGGTAGTAGAGCTCATAATGAATATTTCAGGAATATCTTCCATTTGTTTCTCATTTGGAAAAGCTGATTTCAAGTCTCAGTTTTGAACAGTCAGTACCAAATTGATGTCTGTCTCTCATGCTAGTCTGGAAAGCATGGCATCTTTTTCTGATATTATGAGGGTAACGAAGATTTCTAATAGCAAGTGTGGTTCAACAAATATGATAAAATTCCTCCTAGGGCCATCTGTTACCTGTACTAGCCTAGACAGATCCATAAGTCAAATGTAATTTCTGGTAAAGGCTTAGATTTTAAATGCACAATTGATAATAGTTTGAAAGACTAAATTATCAAGGTTATAAATAAGCAATAAATTTGAAGTTAACTGATATTAACACATGTTTCAAATGTTCTCGAAAACAAAGCGCAACCAGGCCAAGTGCTATTGTACTCGGCACATTTGCAAGCGTTTTTGAAGTTTACCGTGTTCCAGTAAAGCAGGGTGAACTACCAAAAAGTGGTCTGAATTTTCTGTCTAGATGTCGTATGCATTTTGTTCAAACAGAGCTTGAGAAAGGAATAATGATTTAGATTTGCAGCTTATTAAGACGTTTGATTTGTGGTCTGGTAGTCTGCCTTGGCACAAACTTGATTTTAAAAGAGAGATGTTGTTTTTGCGTGATATTTCATTTGTGCTTATAAAATGTCTTTCTGCTATTATTTTTATTATTATTATTATTATTATTTATTTATTTTTTTTTTTTTCATTATGATCACTATTATTACTATTTTTCTTCTCATTATTGTTATTATTATTATTATTGTTAATGTTATTGTCTTTGTTATTATTATTATTATTATTATTATTATTATTATTATTATTGATATTATTATTATTAATATCATTATAATAACAATAGTAATAATGATATTATTATTATTATTATCATTATATTTATTATTATGTTATCAATAAAAAAATATTAGTATTGATATTGATATTAGCATTATTATAGGTATTTTTTGTTTTTAACAATGATTTCATATGATAATATGTAAAATCTTATTTTACATTAGTATACAGTTTGCAAATATTTTTCAAAGGATGTGCATTATAACATAGAATCACATTTTTTTTTTATTTGCTCTCGGCAAGATTACCTTTTGTATTTTGTGTTCATTGAACATGTGATAAAGAAGAGAAATATAGACAATTTTAGATTGTAAAACATGTATTTGCAGAAGAGCACAAAAATACTGAATTCCATTTATATTTGCTGAATTTTGTGCTGGTTCTTCTCCCTCATTACTATAAAGATATTTTGATACATTCCACTTTTTACTGGAGGAGTGGAATCACTGAATTAATGTTCAGTGCAGGAACTACTATAGTTAAGAATGTGTCACGTGAAGGTCTGAGTTAAGTGCTTTATTTATTTTGGTATTCCTTCCATTTGGATGTTGCTTCCATGAAATTTGTGCATGTGCTTTCATTAGAAAAAAGAAAGAAAGAAAAAAAGTTGGTACAGATTCAACCTTAGCACTCTCGGATTCATAGGTTTGACAGCTTTGCAGATTTAAGATATTGATTTGAATCTGAAAGTTGTTAATTACTTACTCATCACTGTGGAGGGATACCATAATTTTTTGTTTGTGCTTTTGTTATGAGTTGTGTTTGTAATGATAGTCTTGTACAGTACGTGCATTATCTGCCAGTTTACCCTGAGCTGCACAGGTTCAGAAAATCTGTTACTCATGCATTGGGGAATCCTGCTGGACTTGTGAATTTTAATCTGTAATGTTTTTGAAATTTTCAATATCTTTGCTACAAAGTATATTGTATAATGAAAAGAACTGGGCTGGAGAGCATGGGTCTCGATATACAGCTCAAAAAGCCTTGTATAGGTTTATATATCATAAGTAAGTTGAAGGACTTTCTTTTCTGGAAGGAATTGCCAGATAGAAAATAAAATTCTTTTACGACCAGAATATTTCTGTGGGGTTGAATACCACTGTACCTGTGCTATTGCCATTACTTCTTGTATTTTAGAATAATGGAAGGGTTGCCATGGATTTTGCATTTCATTTGAAGATTTATAAGCTAATCTTTTCTGTACTTGTTTTTGCGTTTAGAGTATTGAAATATTTTCTTGCTCACAGTATTTTTGTAAGACAGACAGATTGTCCTTTTTATTATCAATATCATTGTTATTATTTATCTAGACAGTTTTGAAAAAAGAGTTAATGTAGGACAAATTCATGTACTCGTGAAAGTTTGGTACTGTATTTCTGTCCGTCTCCTACTCTTTGCCTTCCAGTGTTTTGGAGTGACTGCTAGAAATCATGAACAATAAATAGGTGTATAGATATTGATTATATGAGGTGCTACAGTATCCAACATGGATAAAAAAGAGTTATGTTTGGGGAAAGAAAGTACTGAATTTTTTGCTGATATGGATTTGAGAACTGAATGTACAGCATGCTTCATAAGTGTTGTGACAATAATTCATAATTTAAGAATACAGTGTTCTGCTTTGAAATTATATAAACATGTCATCTTCCAGTATTTTTATATACAGATATATTCAATTCCAATATCTATATTTTATTCATTGCTCTCTAATTTTTAAGATATGTATCATGATGTTCACAGGATATTATCCAAATCCATTTTCAATCCATATTTGTCATTGTTTGAGCATCATAAGTACTTGAGAGTATTTATTATAGCCATATGCCCTTCCTGCTACCAATACTTTATATATTTCTGTGCTCAGTAGATGTAATTGAGACCTAAGGCAAGGCCTTACTCTTGGCGAGGTATTATATGGGCAGATAAAGGGGACAGAGAACCCAGGGCACTTGGTTAGATGCCTAAGGGGAAAATGAAGAAAATAGGATACCCAGGGCAGATGTGGATATTTGGTGAGATGTCAAGAGGGCAAATGAAGAGGATAAGGGTCATAGGGTATAGTCTCCAAGAATTTTTATGGTGGCTCTGGTCTTTAAAAATGAGCGAAGCTCCTAGGTGTACTTCTTTATTCCAGCTACAGGTATGTCATTTGTAAAAAAGTTGACACTTCTCTTGGACTCTTTTTTATTAAAGGCTGGCCCACCTCGACCTCTCACACAAATCTCCACCTCTGAACTAAGATTTCGTACACAGGGATGGCAGTTGTAAATATGGTTCTTGATTTGTGTTAAGATATTGGAATATTGGAAAAGGTTTGTGTATAGATTGACCATAGGCCTTTTTTTGTAGCATCTCAAAACCTCTAATGTTTTGATGCATCATATTGCATTCAACTACAAGCAAAACAGAGTCGCACCTTCAAATTAACAAAGGTTACATCATAGAGGTACAGAATGATTTTGAAACCAGTATCACATCATATGACTCGGTCATATTGGAAATTCTTATCATATTTCAATGAACATCACGGTAGAGGCTTACAAAATAAAAATGTTTCAGGAGTTTCCAGTGATTTTTGTCTAGGGAAACATGTTTGAGGCTGTATTCAAGTGTATCAAAGTGTTAGGGGTTTTGGAGTTGCTACAAAAAGGCCTCAACTTTACTGCATCTTATTGTGTTGTTTTGGGGTGGTCATTGTTTGATCTTTGTAAACAAATGGTTTGATTTATATGAATAATGTTGTCTGTTCATAGCCTTTGTTGCATACCATCAAGATACAAACATTTTGATGAAATTGTGCTATGATTCTTTATGTGTGTAACTTGTAACTTTTTCGCTTTCTATTTTTCTCTCCTCCATCCTATGCTCTCTCCCACTATTTCACTTTTTTTTTTTTTTCTTTCTTTTTTTTATCTGATATTTATACTGAAGAGGAAGTGGACATTTTACTAAGCGTATTTTCACAATTTAAGTATTGCATATGGAATAGATTCTAGTCATCTAGATATTTTTATTAGCTTAGGTATTCTCTTGAGCACTGTGATAATTTTCATGCTATGAAGATAGATAAATTTAGATGCACCATTAGATTTTTTATAATTGTGCATATATAAAATTGCTAAAAAATGGGAAAAAATGCTCTATAACATTATTTTTTTGCCAAGTTATAGGCTACTTATACACAAATTATTGCTTAGATTTTGTCAATTGTAGACTGTATGACATATCTTTAAAAAAAAATCTCTTGCATTATAGATAGACCAGATTTATGAAAAGCAAGCGCCTTGTCTCTGTCGTACTGCGATGGAGACAGATTACTTTTAAGACCAAGTTTTTCCCCCTCCTGCATTGGTTTATATTAGTGGCATTTATGGTGTTTTATCATTGGTGATCAGAGTCGAAGGAATATTTCGTTACTTTTATTATCATTAATCTACATATTACATAACATACATATATACACACACACACACACGCACACACACACACACACATATATATATATATATATATATATATATATATATATATATATATATATATATATATATATATATATATATGTATGTATATATGAATATATTATATATACATATATATACATATGTGTGTGTGTGTGTGTGTGTGTGTGTGTGTGTGTGTGTGTGTGTGTGTGTGTGTGTGTGTGTATGTATGTATGTATGTGTATGTATGTGTGTGTATGTGTGTGTATGTGTGTGTGTGTATGTGTATGTGTATGTGTATGTGCATGTGCATGTGCATGTGCATGTGCATGTGCATGTGCATGTGCATGTGCATGTGCATGTGCATGTGCATGTGTATGTGTGTGTGTGTGTGTGTGTGTGTGTGTGTGTGTGTGTGTGTGTGTGTGTGTGTGTGTGTGTGTGTGTGTGTGTGTGTGTATATATACTGTGTGTGTCTGCATATGTATATGCTCTGTGTGTTTGTGTGAGTGCGCATGTATATATATATATATTTGTATGTGTGTGTGTGTGTGTGTGTGTGTGTGTGTGTGTGTGTGTGTGTGTGTGTGTGTGTGTGTGTGTGTGTGTGTGTATGTATGTGTGTGTGTGTGTAATGTTTTATTTATTTATATATTTATTTATATGTTTGTCCTTATTTTTATTATTAGATAGTGCATCCTGAATTGAATTGGTATTTTCTATGGTGAAGAAAAAATAAAGGTCTTCCTAAGTTTATGAAACTAATAGAGGAGTTTTTGGCTGTTTACAAAGATAGAACATGTTTTTTTCCAGATGAATAGATCTGGAGAAAATGTCATTAAGCGATATAATATTTACACTGAAATGAATATGATTGTCTGACATCTTTATTAGTTTACAAATTTGGTAATGAATTGATTTTTGAATTTGTTTTTTTATGTATTATTATTATTATTTTTTAAATCATTTATTTGTTTATTTATTTATTTATTTTCTTCACATCTTGCATTGAACTGTATAGGATATTTTTGCCGATCTCATCTGCATTTTATAAGTTGATGTTCAAGTAATGTTATATACTGACTGTAATTCAATAGAAAGTTCAATTATTTGGGTTTATGATAAAAATTGATTAATATGCATTGCCAGTTGAACAGCATGCTTTTGTTGATTTATGAATGTCCATTATAAGAATATAGTTGAATGATCATTTGGTTTACAACTTCGGTTTTAAACATTTTTATTTGCGTCTCTGGTCATTATTATAGGAACCGGTGATAAATCGCTTGACGAACCCATAGTAAATGCCTTGAGAAATAAATATAAAGTAATATGAAAAGGAGAATAAATTCATTTTCTTTTTCTTCTTTATGTTTTCTGTTTGTTTTGTTTTTTTTCATTCTACTTCATTTTTCAGTCTAAATACTCAAGTATTTCTGCTCTGTTGAGTCATTCTACCCTTATTTACTCAATTTATATGTAAAGTTGACAATAGCATATTTTGTTTACGCACACACACACACCAGCACATATGCGCACACAAATGCACACGCACACGGCACACATAAATGCACATGCACATGGTGCACACATAAACACACATGCCCCCACACCCACCCACACACCCACACTTAACCCCACACCCAGACACACACACATGCATATATACACATACACATACATCTATACATATGCATATCCATATCCATACTTATACATATACATACACAAATACACATATATACATACACATATACATACTCATGTACATACTTATATACATGCACACACACACACACATATATATATATATATATATATATATATATATATATATATATATATATATATATATATATATATATATATATATATATATATGTATATATATGTATGTATGTATATATGTATGTATTTATAAGATGTGAAGTAAGCTTGTTTTTCTTATTAAACAAACCTTACTTTTTCATAATTATGAATGTCATTATTTACCATTTCATTATTGGATGTATCCAGTGTTATTGAATACACAATCTTGTCTTGTTTGTGTCAATTTCTTTATGGTATATGTCAACAAATCCTCGTTCATGATGTTTTTTCAAGCTAGGATGCAGCTAGCCTTTATAAATATATTCCCTCTGCATTGAATGTCCTTCCATCTATTACACTTAGCAAAAACTTGTGCTCACTTTGAAAAGTTTAGAAAACAATACAAGCTTTTCTTTTGTACAAGGAGAGATCTGTCAGTAATTCTTTGCTCAATGTATACTGCTGTCCAAAACAATACAGGGAACACATAACCATTACTTGTGATTCTGTATATGATTTTATGATTGCAAGACTTTTGCTAAGGAAGTTATAACGTACTGCAGATTTATCCCATCTGTGGTTGATGTAAACACACTTTGATCTGAGAAACACACACTAAAATTTCTCTTAGCACATGAAATGACATGAATGAGCAGGTAAATCGTCATGAAAAAAGGTTTTGGTATGCATGAGTTTGGATAATTGTTTTCTTGGATGAAGAATTGCATGGGAAATGTTTTCCATAAATAAACAGTCTTATGTATATTGGGGAAGTTGGAAGAATTATATACAGCATTTATATGATGAAATATTTATACATAATTTTGAAAAAATGATTCTGTCCTGTACTTTTTACCTGAAGTGGTGACAATGGAATAATGTTGAAAGTTATGGGAGAAAAAGTGATTGACTCATATATTGTATATGATGATGTAAATGAGATGCCTAAAATCATGTGTATATTAGGATACTTTGAAATGTCTTAAGTAATTTGAAAATTGGCAAGTGTGTATAATAATTTTGGAGGAGTTAAACAAAAAGCAAGTTTGTATTTTTCTACACTTTCTAGAGATTACAGCTATTGAAAAGGCAGCTCGATGTTGTCTGCCTCTCTCCACTTGAAGTAACTCGCCTTTACGTAACTGCTTGCCTTTACCTATACGTTTCTATACCGTCCATGGACTGCCTCTGATTGCCAGTATTTTTCTACTCAAACTTAAATCTCTAATTTTCATATATTATAGATGTAATTGTAGTATCTTCAATAAATTTAAAAGTGTTTTATTGTCTTTTCCTTCCTGAAAGATTCACCTTCATTATTGATATTTTGTATTAATCACTTAGCATTCATTATTGATATTATTTGTTGGTATTACTTAACTTTTATTATTGTATAGTAGTATTCCTCATTGTTTATTATTATGATAAATTCCAATTACTTTTATAAATTACTCTATTTCTATGATTATTCCACAGTAGAGTTATCTTTGTCATCTAACCTAAAATTTGATTTTATCTTTAATGTGAAGATCTTGTATACTGCTTTCCTGTCTTGTTACAGTTACATCTAAAACTGAAACTCTAGCATTCTCAAATCTAATTGATTACTATAACAACCCCATTCCTGCAGAATCTCATCCAATTCTTCATACTTGTACTGGAATGGTATTAATCTCCCCAGCAAGCTGCCCTATGGATATCGATTGGTCAGATTGTGGAGAGTACTTACTTGGCTCCCTCAAAGACCGTGATGTGATATCTGTTCGACCATACCAACCTCCTCCCCGTCAATGTCGAAGCTGTTGGAGCTTTGGACATCCTACCAAACTGCCATTCCACAGACTGATGCCCACTATGTGCCCAATCCGGTCATAACTGATCAAAATGCTCTGCATAAACATACACATATGCTAACTGCGGCAGCCCCCATAATGTATTTTA